>NC_051214.1:45896458-45978958 GCF_015220715.1 Pygocentrus nattereri
GTTACTGAAGGTCCCAAAGCCTTAATGTTTCTCCTCACACCACCAAGTTTTCCTCTTAAAAGGAAAAAATAGTCACTCATTTGTATGTGAACTCTCTATATGCCTTGGAATAAAACAGGCTGTGCCTTTAAGATTAAGGTGTGTAAATGAGCTCTAATCTGATTGGCTGTCTTGTATTATACCTCATCCAAAAAGCAGCCTGGGCTGAAACACTCCTTATAACTTCATTGGATGATACCAGGGTATTGGATGATCGGATGAGTGGTTGGTGTAATGTAGTGGTTAACACCTCTGCCTTCCACACTGTAGACTGGGGTTCCATCCCCACCTGGGCAAACACCCTACACTATACCAATAAGAGTCCTTGGGCAAGACTCCCAAAACCGCCATGGCCTACCTGTGTAAAACGATCAAATTGTAAGTCGCTCTGGATAAGAGCCTCAGCCAAAATGCCATAAACGTAAAATGATACAAATGAGCCGACTTGTAATATTACAAAAACAATGAGCTTCCAAATTGGGGAGACTGAGGAGTGTATGGTACATTTTGAGACTCAATGTTTACATACTAGATCAAACAAGCAAAGTCAGGTGGTCCATGATATAAGCTCTTTAATTTAATATTAGAGAGTGAATTAAAGGGCCCACATACTACAGCACTGGTAGAGCTCTATTTCATTCCCTGCCAGCAGTTTTGAGCGTGATTCGTTGGAACGGGGTAAACAGGCGGAGGGCTGATATTCTAGGATTGTGGTTCTATGATGAGAAACCTCAGGAGTCTGTTTGGAACGCACACTAATTACTGGAAGGCGTCTCCTGTTGTAAAGGCTGTAGTGAGATGCTGAGGACAGCGTGTGTAAAGAGCATGTTTGGAGCAGAATTAGAGAGCGAGAGAAAAACTCTTTCAGCTCCTTTTATTACAGAGCCGAGATCGCCGTGTCAATAACAATGAAGGCGTCTGTGGCTGTCGTCTGTTCTCCAGCTCTGAGATACAGCAATTAGTTTGGGCTTCAATTGGAAGTCCACCGACTTTTCTTCATTTTTGCATAATTAAATGGTTAAGAGGTAAACAAAGTCACTCGGTGTAGTCAGATACGAAATGCTCTGTTCTAGAGAAACTTGCCGCGTCAGACCTCTTCACACTCACAGTGACAGGAACCAGACGTCTGAAGAGTTTAATGCTTCTGAAAGCTCCCTCGCAGAAAGTTATTACATGAAATAATGATGAATAAGCTGCCCGATGTCTGAGACACTGCTGTGCAAAAGTTTTGGCCTGAGGCTTATTTTTAAAATCCACTCGTGGTGGAAGGGTACACAATTCTAATCGATGGTTCTTCAAGGGTTCTTTAGTAAAGAAAAAGGTTCAATTCAGAACCAAGAGCACTCCAAGAACACTTTGCATGATTAAGGGGTTCTTTGCACTGTGAAAGTGTTCTTTGACTGAAAATTGACTGATTCTCAGATTGACTGAGAATGTGCTGTAGATGGTTCTATGAAGGCCCGTTTTAAAAAGGGTTCTGTATAGCACCAAAAGGGGTTCTTCTCTTATTACAAGCTTGACACTGTGGCAGTAGAAGAGCCCTTTTTTTGGTGCTGTATTGGACCATTTTCAAAAAGATTGCATAAAGAAACAATTAACATCAAATTCTCCATCAATCCAAAGAACCCATTCACAATGCGGAGAACCCTTTAATCATGGAAAGGGTTTGTTATGTGTTTGTGGTTCTATTCAGAGCCATTTTCTTTACTAAAGAATCGTTGAAGAACCTTCACTTCATACATGCACGGCAAAGCAGTTCCAACCTATCAGATTTATCATATTATACCATCATCAACATTACATATTAAAACTACACCACTTTAACGAAGACCTGGATGCGGTTTGTTTGGAAACGTAACAGTAACACATGGCCACACTGTATTAACACGTGGGAATGAGATCCTAATGCGTGGCCATGACTTAGTAAGGCCTGCGAATGAAACAATGAAGTCGCGGCCATGACTTAGTAAGGTGTGGGAACGAAATCATGCCTTATTAAGCTGTGGTCAAGGCTTAATTATCTGATTCCCGTACCTTAGGGCAGTCGTGGGCTGGAGGTTAGGGACCAGAAGGTTGCCGGTTTGATCCCCAGCGCTGACAGTCCATGACTGAGGTGTCCTTGAGCAAGACACCTAACCCCCAACTCCTCCCCGGGCGCCGTGGATAGGGCTGCCCACCGCTCCGGGCAAGTGTGCTCACTGCCCCCTAGTGTGTGTGTGTGTGTGTGTGTGTGTGTGTGTGTGTGTGTATTCACTAGTGTGTATGTGGTGCTTCACGTCACGCATGGGTTAAATGCGGAGGTGGAATTTACCGGTTTGTGGGATTAATAAAGTATCACTTCACTTACTAAGTTGTGGCCATGCATGCGGATCTCCTTCCCACACCTTACTAAGTCGTGGCCACGTGTTAGTTTTATTTATATGGGATGTTACCAGCAGGAGCATAGGTCTGAGAGAAGATCTGAGAGAACAGATATGAGTGACTTTTGACCTCAAGTGTGACCTTAGTCTCAAAGCTCCAGTGCTGAACTAAAGAAACACAATTTGGACACAAAACATCTTGGTGGACTAACTTCATCTGGGGTGAGTGGAAAACCGCGCAAATCTGAAGTTGGTATTAGTGACCATTTTCATTAGTCCAGCCCACAGAATATCATGATATGCTTTACAATATAACAAAAATCCTGCATTTGTGTACCCAGCCTGATGCACCAGGGCCTAAATCCTCATCAAAGACGAGTCTTATTGGATTTATGTTAATTACCTGTGCGCTCGTGAAGGAACATTGCTTCTCCAGAACACGTCTGAGCTCTGAAACTCTGCCCCTGCGCTGTGGCCACATTCAGAAAACAATCCTGCACACTTCTTCTGTCAGTAAGGCACGAGAGAAAAAGAGGATCTGGCAAATCAAACAAGTTGTGCTTTCAGTTTATCGGCTCGGAACAGGAGATGGTTTCGTCTAGTCATCTTTACGCAATTCATTCAATTGTTTTTCCACAGAGGATCCACTGTTGGCAGGCAGAGCTGCTAATATCTGGAAAATATGCTGTTTTGGGCGCCAAGAATCACTTACAGGAGCCACATCTCTGCTACTGCAGCTCCTATAAGTCAGCAGAGGTGATTTGAAACTACTTATTGTTCCTCAGAAGAGGTCCTATGGGGTTGGGTGGCATCCACTAGCCTCATATACTGCGATCAAAAATAATACTGGTCATCAAATAAGTGACCGCACACGATTTCTCAGCCATTATTTAAGAAATGTCAAACTATGTTACACTAATTGCATTAAAATGTTTGAAGACTGCTAATGGTTGTAAAAGTGTTGCTAAAATGTTGCCAGGCTGTTGCAACCGCGTCCAGGGTGGCTGGTGATGCGGTGTTAGGTGCTTCTTTAAATGCAGTTCTACCTTAAATTCAGTGCTACCTTAAAATGTAGCTCCTCCAACTCAAATTTTAGCCCAGAACAAGCAAAACACTTGGTTTTATCATCGAATCATCCTCTCGACGTGGAGAAGCAGCGGCTCTACTCCGAGTCCCCCCCGGATGACCGAACTTCTCACCCTATCTCTAAGGGAGAGTCCAGACACCCTGTGGAGGAAACTCAATTCGGCCGCTTGTATTCGCGATCTCTTTAGCAAAGAAAACGGTTCTATATAAAACCATTTACATGATAAATGTTTTTATTGCACTGTTTAAGGGTTTCCAGATTGAGCGAGACTGTGCTGTAGACAGTTCTATATAGAACCTTTACGAAAATGGTTCTATATAGCACCCAAAAGGGTTCTTCTGTTGTTACAAGCTTTACCTTAGGTGATACCGTATAGAACCCTTTTGAAAAGGGTTCTACACAATAACATCTACACCACATTCACGCTTCCATACACTAATCACCTAAGTGGTTCAAGTGTCCGTGGTTCTTTATAGACCTGTTTTTCGTTTAAAGAACCACCTTAGCTCAGCTGAACGACCACTCCACACCTGCGTGGGCAGTTTTCAGTGAAACTGGTCAAACGGGACTTGAGAAGTGACGAGACATGGTTGAATTCGTGCTCCACAGCCACAGGCCTAGCGGCTTTCCAAGTGATGTCAGCACAGAGGCCGAAAATAACGCTGGTGACCATCAGAAACACATTTCACAGTCCTAGAAAACTTCAGGAAACATCAAACACACACCTACATGCTTACCCTAGTTCTAGTCCT
This sequence comes from Pygocentrus nattereri, assembly GCF_015220715.1. Classification (NCBI taxonomy): domain Eukaryota; kingdom Metazoa; phylum Chordata; class Actinopteri; order Characiformes; family Serrasalmidae; genus Pygocentrus; species Pygocentrus nattereri. The sequence continues at coordinate 45,900,697 of NC_051214.1, forward strand.
GTGCCAGCTATCGTGACTGTAACTAAAGGTGGGCCAAACGCTGATATTATTACAGTGATAAATGACACCTGCTTCTCTGGGCACACTGTGGGCATGGTCAGTAAGGTTTAATGGCAAAGCAAGCACAGTTAGTCCTGCTTAAATGGATTTAGTGCAGTACAGCCTATGAGAACTAAGTATTGTGATGCACACAGGGTATCGAGAAAACCGTCGTCAACTATTGCACCACAGTCCACCTTTATTCGTAACTGACTGGCTCATTGACAACAATCGCTGCCTAAATGTAAACACAACCAAAGAGATGACTTAATTTCAGGTAGAGGAACAGACCTGTGAGCATCGAGTGAACTACTGCTGTAAACTCCTCAAAGTTCATACAGCCAAGGGTCTCACCTGGTCATACGACACGTCTCACCTCGTCCAAAAGGCCCAATAACACCCCAGGAGGTAGAGGAGGGCCAACATGCCACATCGGCTCTTCTGCAACTTCTACAGGTCCACACTGGAGAGAATTCTGACCAGTTTTACTGCTGCGGAACAGAGGCCCTGCAAAAGGGTGGGGCAAACTACCCAGGACATCACTGCAACTGTCCTCCCACCCACAGAGCCAGCAATTAAGCCAGCAGCATCACCTCAGACCCCACTCACCTCAGCCACTTCTGGTTCCACGTGCTGCCATCTGGGGAGAGATAGCAGGACGTTCAAGCCAGAGCCGGCAGGTTCAAAAACAGCTGGACCCTTGAGCTGTTAACCTGGTCACACCCATCAGATCATGAATATAACACTACTCCAACTATATGGTCACTGCACGCTAAGGTTAGGAGGTTAAGGAACTGGCCCTGTGACCGGAAGGTTGCCGGTTCGATCCCCAGTGCCGACAGTCCATGACTGAGGTGTCCTTGAGCAAGACACCTAACCCCCAATTGCTCCCCGGGCGCCGTGGATAGGGCTGCCCACCGCTCTGGGAAAGTGTGCTCACTGCCCCCTAGTGTGTGTGTGTATTCACTAGTGTGTATGTGGTGTTTCACTTCATGGATGGGTTAAATGCGGAGGTGGGATTAAAAAAGTATCACTTACTTATTCTGAACTCTCTCCATGTTACTGCCGACTGACTTCTGGCTTGAACAAACATTCATAACACTGGTCAAACAACAGCAAGTACCCCTGCGCAAATACCTGTTCCTCTAGTTTATTCTTTACTGCTTATTTATTGTTTTGGTACTCCTTGTGTATCCATACTGTCTGGTGCAGTACATATCACTAGTGCATGTGCACTCATGTCTCCGTCTTAGTGTTTATGCACCAGAGAAGCAGCGCGAATGTGTTTCGCTATGCTGTATCTCTGTATATTTACAAGGATAAAGGTCAATTCAACTGAACTGACATACGCAGCCTTTAAACGCTGTTTTACCATGACGCGTGTTCATATAGGCCATAAAATGCCCGGTAAACAGGATCTGACGTTCTGAGCAGGAACGACCAACTGCTCCTTCGTTTCTGAATCATACACAAGAAAACGAACACCCCTGTGATCTCATCAGAACTGACAACATGTGTGAAAACGAACGCAGTTTGTTTCCATAATCATGCGTGAGGAGCACTCCTCACAAAGCTAACTGCAAAAACAAACAGAAATGTTTAGCTCCAGACGTCGCTGCATTTCCCAAAAATATATCGGTTTCTGTTCGCATAAGATCCCACCCAGTAATTTTGCTGGGTCATTTTGGCCACGTCAACTTTAGCAGGATTTCATCCCCACTTTACCTGTTCCTGTTTAATTCTGTTAAAACTCCTGGGTAAAAGTGTGTGTGTGTAAGCGACTTAAAGCCCCAGGGAACATAAAACTGCAGCTTAATCTTGCTTTTGTGGAAAAATAATCTAAAAAGGCACAAAGCAGGTCCTGTGAATCACTTTCTAATGCATAGCTACAAAAGCTGCTTTAGATGTAAACTTGCCACTTCTAATCTTGGGTCACACATATGGAAGCTGTATCGTTACCAATCAAAACAATGATGATAAAACAGTTTCCCTGTGCTCAAGTCAGAGAAACCTGAAATGTTAACCCCCCTCAAGTCAAAGCTACCCCCCCCCCCAAGCTAAAAGCAAACCCACCCCGGGTGAAAGCCACTGGTTTATTAACTGTGATGCAGACAGAAGTGGATGAGGTACACAAATCATGTACTTGAGTTAAAGTAGAGGCACCCAAGGTAAAATATTACTCCAGTAAAGTAGAAGTCCTTACTCTAGACCTCAACCTGAGTAAAAGTACTAAAGTATTTATCTTCAAATGTACTTAAGTATAAAGTAAAAGTACTAAAAGAGTAATTCTGGCTCTGATGTCCTGTTATCATTTTTATAACCAGACTGGCTTCATGAACTCATTTCAGGTGAAAGTCCTCCAGCGTCTCTCTTGGTAAACCAGTCTTTTAATAGAACGTCATTAATTAGTGATGCTGACGTCTATTAAAATGATCAGAAGCACAAAACACTGAAGGTAAACAGTTTCCATCAGGGAGAACCGAGTGGCTCTGAAATCACTTTTTACACACAAGCAAAGTTTCAGTTTAAGATTACTTTGTAAATTAGTTACAAGTTGAATAAAAACTGGCTTTAAACTCAGAATCACAAATAAGTTTCCTTTACTGTGTTGATCTGTTCATAAACATAAACCAGCCCAAACTAATTTACTATAAAATGAAAGTGTTTGTATGAATTCAGAAAAAAAAGAAACATATTTCTATATTGTGCTCTATTTACACAAAGTTAGGTTAGTTCATCATTGGTGCTCTGGCTTTGTGCTTCTTTCGTTTTGACATGTTACGTTTTTATACACACAGAAACCAAAAGGAACGACAGATTTCTCAAAATGTAGGAGGAAAAAGTCGGATATTAGACTCTGAAATGTAGTGGAGTGAAAGGAAAAAGTCGCCCAGAATGGAAAAACTTCAGTAAAGTACAGATACAGAAAAAAAACTACTTAAGTACAGAAACTAATTACATTTACTTAGTTACTGTCCACCACTGGTAGCTGACAAACTACGGAAACTGAGATAAGTCTGCTTTTTATTTTACTTCACTTGAGTGAGCCGTACACGCTCAATTCATCGTCGTTATTATTGTAATTGTTTAGTGATACCCTGCGATGTCTACTGGACATGTGAAAAGGGCTTATCCCTCCTGGTAACTGCCACATCGCTTCACTCCTCATAAACAGAAAGTTATACCCTGCTCAACTTTGTCACATCGCCAGCGTTCACGCTGCCTCGCTGCCAGAAATCGGCAGCTCCCATTTAAAACGAATGACCTCCGGCCGCCTTGTCTTGTTGCGTCGCTGCCAGTGTGAACACTGGGTAAAGGCTACATAACAACTGTGAGCGTGGGGACACAGTGGGGTCTACAACACCACCCGGTTCACTCATTTCTCCACTCGCTCTGTGGTGCTTGGCTCTGCTTCTGTGGTGTTGGACCACAGGCAGGGAGTGTTGGTGGGTGCTTATCAAAGCGTAGGCCCCAGCCGGACAGTTCTCCTCTCATGATCACCAAGAGTTTTTTAATCAGAGTTTGATAGATGTTTAATATAACACTCAATATCAGAATCGTATTTTTGAGTGGTAATAAAAGCAAATGCCCAGGCTGCTTTCTTCTGGCTCGACGACTGCAGTCATTCAGTTTCAGTCCCAGAGTCATGCACCAGCTATGTAGCAACCACAACCTAGATATCAACAATAATAACACGGCCTACACCGGGAGAAAGCAAGCGCTGTCTGTGAGCACGACACCCAGCAGTCTGTCTGAACTTTCCCTTTAACCAGCTACGCTCCACTGCAGAACTTTTTCATTTCAGAGCGACTACAAACGACAAGATCAGTACAGCTAACGTGTTGAAACAAGAGCACAGACTTTGGCTGTGGGCGAGGAAAGGATGAGCCTGGACTGCCCGAGAGGACGCTGGAGGGGTTGGAGGGGGGTTCAGGTAAGCGGCAGGGGTCAGAGAGGGTCAGAGGAAGCTACAATTCACCAGCTTCCAGTTCTGCAGGTCAGAGAGAAGCGATGAGTAAATATATTAGTCAGACGAGCTGAGACTGCAGGGAAGGAAGTGCGGCATTTAAAGACAAACTGGAAACAGAACTGATCTTCTCCTTTTTTGTATCTCAGGCTACATTAAGGACTCAACACTAAAACGTCTTCTTGTTTATGGTTACAGCACCAGTGTGTGGGAGACGTATTAAGTTAAGCTAAGTGATACTTTGAAACACCATATAGACACTAGTGAATACACACACACTAGGGGGCAGTGAGCACACTTGCCCGGAGCGGTGGGCAGCCCTATCCACGGCGCCCGGGGAGCAGTTGGGGGTTAGGTGTCTTGCTCAAGGACGCCTCAGTCATGTGCTGGGGATCGAACCGGCAACCTTCCAGTCACAGGGCCAGTTCCCTAACCTCCAGCCCACGACTGCCCCGAAAATTTTTAGCGCGAACGCAGTCCCCCACTCCCAGAAATTATGCAGTCGCGATTCCCGCATTTGGGGAATTCTCAAGGGTCAGCACCACCCAAGTGCAACGGCAGAGGCTCGCCCTGGGTGACCCACCTTCGTGATCGTGGTATCGCTCCTGTCAGGTAAGTATTACTATCTCAAAATGTTGAATATTCAGCCCAAAACGTGCTTCATTTCAATGATTAAATGATAAGCGATCTAAACGGCTTTTGCTAATTTTAAATATTTTAATGATCTTGTTTATCAAATTTTATTTTCAGTGATTGGTGGTGGGGAAGACCACAGTTTGTTGGTGTCACACGTCGAAAGGAACTGTGGGGGAAAACAAAACGGACAGTGCCAGCCACAAGTTTAGAGAGAAAAACGTTTGGCAGCATTTTAGGTTTGTTCTAAATGAACAAGAAGAGCCAAACCTTTATAAACCAGTCTGAACATCTAGCCTGAATAGTCACAGCCAAAGATGGAAACATTCTCATCTAAAAACGACGCACCCTTCAACTGCATGGCGGAAGACACATCAGCAACAACAGAGTTTCTCGCTGAAGAAACCGGCTGTTGCAGAAACAGGCTACATACTGCTCGTGTACTGACTGAGCCCAAAAGTAGTAGGTTCTATGCAGTAGATGACCAATATGAACTTCTCCAGAACGCCAAAGACACCTGGACGATTGGCTACTCCTGCCACATGTTCCAATAGGCAGCCACTGCTATCTTCATCATATACTACATCCTAAAATGCAATGCAGTCATTTCAGAAGGATGATTAAATATCCAACCAATGATTGAATATCTTTAATATCCCAATATTCAGCATTTCAACACATTAGCAACAACAAAACTAAAGAAATTTGCTCTGCTGCTGCACACAGACGACACAGACGACGTGGATTAAACAATAACTGAGCCGGACAACACTGGAGTCACAGAGCTTACTACTGAAACTAGCCCATCTTACCAACTACAAGTGTAATGAAAAGGAAATAACTCATCAATGGAGGAAAACAGGCGTGTCTGGAAACCACACAGATTTACCGCACAGGCCAAAGCAAAGATGACATTTTTCTAGTTTATTTGTGGCTTTGGAGATGGACAGAAAGCACCATCCTGCCCTCCGTCATCGTCTGGGGTGTATTAGAAGTCACACAGGTACATCTCTCAGACAAAATATAAACATATATGCTGAAAAGCAGTATGTAATAGTATAGCAGTGGTATCATAGTGGCATCGCAGTGGCGTAGCAGTGGTATAGCAGAGGTGTACCAGTGGCAGTGCGATACTGCTGGTATACCACTGGTACACCTCTGCTATACCCCTGCTATACCACTGCGATACTGCTGGTATAGCAGAGGTGTACCAGTGGTGTACCAGCAGTATCACAGTGGTATAGCAGAGGTATAGCAGAGGTGTACCAGTGGTGTACCAGCAGTATCGCAGTGGTATAGCAGTGGTATAGCAGAGGTGTACCAGTGGTATACCAGCAGTATCACAGTGGTATAGCAGTGGTATAGCAGAGGTGTACCAGTGGTGTACCAGCAGTATCACAGTGGTATAGCAGAGGTATAGCAGAGGTGTACCAGTGGTGTACCAGCAGTATCGCAGTGGTATAGCAGTGGTATAGCAGTGGTATAGCAGAGGTGTACCAGTGGTATACCAGCAGTATCACAGTGGTATAGCAGAGGTTGCTGATTGGAGGGCTGAGGTAAATGGGGTGGGTTTTGAGCTGGGTCTGACTGGCTCAGCCCCCTATACACTACACTAGTATAAAGAGCAGCACGCAGCATTCAGTATAAACTGATGTACACAGTGTGCTATTTCGAACACAACCATGGTGACATGCCACATGGAAAAATCGCCTTTTAAACATGTGATCCTGACGCTTGCTTGCCAGCTTGAGTTGCCTGGAAGAAAACACTTCTCTAAAAGGTCCATTCCAGACTCGTACAGCAAAGTTCATCATGATGTACACAATGCTGCTGTCAAAGGTAGACAGCCAGTCCTCGATAACAAATATGTAGTCGTCACTGAACATGACACCAAACACGTCCTGGACTGTCAGCTCCATCAGGCTCCACTGAAAATTACGATCTAAATGTGCTGAAACTACTGTTTTCTCCCCAAAAGTCACACAGCGGCTCAAACTGCTGACGCTCTTGGTGATGCACTACAAGAACAGCACCTAGATGAGAATAAACTCTCCGTCGTAACTTCGGACAAAGGAGCTGCAAGCAAACTGCTGCACTGGGTGTGTTTAAACTGTTTTTGTCACAATCTCAACTTGGCTGTGTCGCGTGGACCGCAGGAAAAAAGGTAAAGGTCGTGGCTTTGGTCCTGCAGTCCACTCGACAGAACCGAGTTCAGATTGTGAGATATAGTTAGGGTGGAGATACCAACCAGCCCAACACAGTCCAGGCCCAACCCAGGCCCACCCAACCCAGGCCCACCCAACCCAGGCCCACTGTGACAGAATTCATCATGATAACGATTAATTTGGGCAGTCGTGGGCTGGAGGTTAGGGAACCAGCCTCGTGACCGGAAGGTCGCCGGTTCGATCCCCGGAGCCGACAGCACATGACTGAGGTGTCCTTGAGCAAGACACCTAACCCCCAACTGCTCGCCTGGCGCTGCGGATTGGGCTGCCCACCACTCCGGGCAAGTGTGCTCACTGCCCCCTAGTGTGTGTGTATTCACGAGTGTGTATGTGGTGTTTCACTTCACGGATGGGTTATAATGCGGAGGTGAAATTTCCCCGTTAATCTTAATACTGTCATATAGCCCAGCCCCAGACACGTCCTTTGCCCTGTGAAGTAAGCTGGTTATTGAATCAGTTATACTCTCTGTAGAGTCTGCCAGTGGCATTAATACGCATGCGCAGGACTGTGATCCAGAGATATAATACACAACATTAAAAAATATACTGGGATATTACTGAGCTCTGATTTTAGCCTTTTGATAAACTCAACCATGATCCATTTCACCACCGTCCACCACTCCACCTAGCTCGTCCTCATCATCGGTGAACTTTCCGTCCCACAGTTGGCAGGAGCGGGCAAACTCTGGATCAGTACGAGCGCTGTGGAATGCGACGGCATTCACACGCTCGACCAAAGCCGCCATCTAAAGGAGTCAAATCCACCATGTGTTATCTCCGTACAGCAGCCCAAATCCAGGCTGGCTCCTAACGGCCCTCTCTCAGCCATGGCCAAGCCAGTCAATTCCTGACCCAGCTAATTCGCCCGCCAGCCCACTGCATGCCCGTGCAGCTCAGTGCTGCCGGATTGTGGGACAGAGGCATGATTTGCTTCCCCCAAGGGGAAACGTGCATTCAAATACTGTGGAGGAACAACAATCCTGCCCTGTGAAATGAGGGATGCAGCTGGAGGGGCGCAAGAACACAGAACAGCAGGAACGAAGACCAGAAATGCAGTTTCCACCAAGTCCAAAATCTCCTCAAGCACAGTCAGAGGAGAGACTTTGGTTTATTAAAGGGAAGCTCATCAATTTTGCAAAACGTCTGTATCATTAAATGGGCAAAATATACATAAAGCCATTCAGAGTGGTTTGGTGTGAAACGCGCCGTTCTAGAGAAACTTACGGAGTCAGAATTGTTCACGGTGGTGGTGATGGGAACCAGGCGCCCACCGCTAAAACCTCCCGCATGGAAAATTATAGATGAAAACACTACCTCATGTCTGAGATATTGTTTTACAATTGATTTGAGAACACTCAGGCCTAAACACACACAGACAAGTGTATTTATACACGACAAATATGTTTATATGTATCGCTGCTGTCAGAAGAAAACCTTGTATCTCCAAAATAGTAACTTTACAGGAGAAGGAAAAAACATACTTCACTTTCAATGAAAGTCAATGGAACCAGAATTTTTCCCGTGTCATTTTGGGTCATTTCTTTTAGGCCATTCATCATAAAATTTACAAACAATGTAAAGAGTAACAGGTACTTTCAAACTTTGTCAAAAACTGAAAATGCCAAAAATTGAGATAAAAGGTTTTCGGTTTTCTTCTGACGGCAACTAAATTGCTTTTATATATATATAAAACAATTTCAGATAAACTGTAAAACTTCAACAGAGTAAAAAATGCTATTTAAAGCTCTGTTGCAAGCTTTAAATATGAAATATACAAGAGCATCCGGAAAACATGAACAGACAGAATTGTTAGCTTGATGCTAATTTTACACAGGAATACCCATTGACAGGCTAATGAAAATTAGCATAATGTGAGCGGCAGAACTGAAAAACGCTACTTTAAAGTAAACACAGTTTTTGGACTAAACTTGGCTATATTTGGGCGACGGGCACAGTCAGGATTTTATGAACACATCCATCCATCCGTTTTCTAAGCCGCTTCTCCATCAGGGTCGTGGGGGGTGCTGGAGCCTATCCCAGCGGTCATTGGGCGGAAGGCAGGATACACCCTGGACAGGTCGCCAGTCCATCGCAGGGCAGACAGACAGACACAGACAGTCACTCACACACAGGGGCAGTTTAGCAAGTCCAATCAGCCTGACTGCATGTCTGTGGACTGTTGGAGGAAACCGGAGAACCCGGAGGAAACCCACGCAGACACGGGGAGAACATGCAAACTCCACACAGAGAGGACCCCGGTCGCCCGGCCGGGGAATCGAACCCAGGCCCTCCTCGCTGTGAGACCACAGCGCTACCCACCACGCCACCGTGCTGCCAATTCGACACATTCAACAGACATCAAATATAAAATTTATGCACATAAGTAAACATCGCCAAAAAAACACTGTACCCATGTGTTATTTTTATCGATGGGATGGTGTTTGGAGCCCTAACGACTACTTTCCATTTACTAAAATCCTCCTTAGCAAATCTGATAGAGCTTTTTCGTCGTGACTGAAGGTATCCCTGCTTTTTTACACCACTTTAATAACCAACAGCAAGGTTATTTCAATTTTATTTATTTTCTTGCAGTGTGCCACCCCATTAAAATCTCAAGGTCTTTCCTGGCCACTTAAGTTCTAGCTATGTTCCAGAGTTATGGACTGAATGTGTCTTGTTATATCATCTCAGATATAAGGGACGTCTGTGCGACTATTAAAATCCCAGCCTGACAGAACTGTGCCAAGAATTTCCTCCGACGCTGCTGCCTCAAACCCCTCAACAACAGGTGTAGCACACAGGCCTCGCCTGCATATGAGCGTTAACAATGGGGAAACAGTGAGCTTGTGAGCTGCTCCTAAGAGTTGTGGCAAATTGAGCCTGCCTGTCTACACATAAGCACGAAGCACTACAGCTGTTATTTTAACATTAAGCACTGACACTGGTAAATTGGATTGTACTAGGAAATGAGTCTATAACACAATACTACAGCACTGTTGTCTACATTAAAGCACTACAGTCTACTTACTAAGTATTGTATTTTCACATTGATTATGGTAATGTACAGTAAAATAACTGACAATGCCAGTCTAAATATTCACATATACGTACATATTAATACTTACATATTAAAACTGACAATGCTAATCCTCAAAACATATATATATATACATATATATATATATATATATATATATATATATATATATATATATATATATATATATATATATACACACACACACATATATACACACACACACACACACACACACACACACACACACACATATATATATATATATATATCCCAATATAACAAGTATTTTATTGTATTTATTGGCATTAACACTGTATATAGCACTATGATCTAAACATTAAGCTCTATATTTTTGCATTGACAATACAAAATAAACAGTGCAAATACATACTTTAGTATAAAGCAGTCTCAACAATAATACAGTCTAATATGCACCATATTAGCCACTGTCACTACATAATTTAGTCTTATTAAATTTAGGCACTATATTTTTGTACTGGCAATGAAAATAACTGCGCTGAAGCATTGTGTACTGGCACTACAGATGTTAAGCATTAGCACTGGCAATGCAAATACACAACATAATATGTTATATATTGATTTACAGAGCATTCTAGGCTTGATATTAGCATTTGGCATCATATGTGAGTAAGATTAAGAAATATTAAGCTGGCTTAATAAAAAAAGTTGCTATGAAATATTAAGTGGTTGCTAAGAGGTTGCAAGGCCATTGCTATGGAATCCCAGGTGGTGGCTAAGGTGTTGCAAGGGCACCGTCATGGTATCCCAGGCGGTTGCTAAGGTGTTGCTAGGCTGTTGCTATGGTCCCTCAGGTGGTTGCTAAGGTGTTGCTAGGGCACTGCCATGGTATCCCAGCCCATTATAAAAAAAATAAAGTAAAAAATGATTCTCTCTCTCTGTATCTCTCTTACACAAACAACCCTATTCCAAAGAAGTTGGGACGCTGTACAAACCCTGTTTGTATTTTTTTAAAAAGTACAAAGACGACATGTCAGATGTTGAAACGGAGAAACGTGCGTTTTGAAACATATGACCATTTTTAATTTGATGCCAACAACACATTTCAAAAATGTGTCCAAGTTGTGTAATGCAAAAAAAAAAAAAAATCACCTGGTGGTTAATTGGCAACACATCAGTGACATGACTGGGTATAACAAGAGCATGTCGGAGAGGCTGAGGGTCTCAAAATAAAGATGAGGGGGGTCAACACTCGGTGAGAGGCTGTGCAAATGATGCACCAACTCACAAATAACGTTTCTCAATGCAAAATACAAAAGAACTTGGAGATCATCATCATCATCATCACCATCTACGGTACATAATATCATTAAAGGATTCAGAGAATCCCGAGAAATCTCTGTCCGCGAAGAACAAGGCCAAACCAATATTAGCTGGCTGTGATCTTCAGGCCCTCAGGCAGCACTGCATAAAACCTGACATGATACTGCGGTGGAAATCAGAAACACTTCACAATTCAGCTACACGCACAAACGCAACTTAAAACCCAACCATGCAAAGAGGAAACCTTATATAAAGAGGACCCAAAAACACTGCTGCCTTCTCTGGGCCAGAGCTCATTTAAAATGGACTGAGGAGAAGCGGAAAAGTGTCCTGTGGTCTGATGCACCAAGTTCTTTTTGGAAATCATGGACACTGCGTCCTCTGAGCTAAAGACCACACAGCTTGGCATCCGTGGACAGTTTAAAAGCCAGAATTCATGATGGTACAGAGGTGCGTTAGGGCACATGACACGGGTGACTTTCACATCTGCGAATGCTGTCAGACAGACGACGTCTTTTTCAGGGAAGACCTTGATTATTTCAGCAAGACGATGTCAAACCACATTTTGCAAGTATTACAACAGCATGGCTTTGTAGCAAAAGAGTCCAGGTGTTAAAGTGACCTGCCTGCAGTCCAGACCTGTCACCACTGAAAACATCTGGCACGCTACGGAAAGAAAAATACGACCCTGGTCTGTTGAGCAGCTGGAATCCTACATCAAACAAGGATGGAAAAGACTTTACTTTTAAAACTACAGCAGTTCATCTCCTCAGTTTCTAAACGAAGTGGTGAGGCAACACAGTAGTAAACATGCCTGTCTCCACTTTTTTTAATTATGTTGCTGATTAGAAAAAAAAAAAAAAAAAAAAAAAAAAAATATATATATATATATATATATATATATATATATATATATATAAATATAATAGTAATTATATTACATTATATACTATTTTACTATAAAGTAAAAGTGCCCTAAGCAGTTTTGAATATTCAAACCAAAGTTCAAGCCTCGATTCACCATACACGTCACCACTGCTGAGCCCACGCACCACAAGACCACCATTCATCTCATACACGCTCACCCACAGCTGCGCTTTTCTCAGTCCGTATTTGCACAATGTCATCCCTCCTTTTTCCAGACAAATGGTGTTCCAAGCCTTCGTCTGCTGTGCTGCTAAAATCTCCTGCCCACTGATGTGATTACACCTCTGACACTGAAGTAACAGCTTTCAAAGGGCAAACGTCTTCACTTTTATACTATGAGAGCCGTGCAGAGCTCGCTACCTCTTAACAGGTCATCAAAAAGAAAAGCTCCACTGTGAAACACGGACATCAAAATTCCTCACATATTTTACAGATCTGTGCCCTCATTTGTATCAAATTTGCCTCCCAGCTGAAGGTGTCAGCACGGTCCTGTCCTGTTAAACAGGTTCAGTTGAACCCGCAGCTCTGGCACAATGACCTTTACGCCCCCCTGAACACTCAGCGCTCAACCCCCAGCACTGAACGCCCAACCCTCATAACTCAACCCCCAGCACTGAACGCCCAACCCTCATCACTCAACCCCCAGCACTGAACGCCCAACCCTCATCACTCAACCCCCAGCACTGAACGCCCAACCCTCATCACTCAACCCCCAGCACTGAACGCCCAACCCTCATCACTCAACCCCCAGCACTGAACGCCCAACCCTCATCACTCAACCCCCAGCACTGAACGCCCAACCCTCATAACTCAACCCCCAGCACTGAACGCCCAACCCTCATAACTCAACCCCCAGCACTGAACGCCCAACCCTCATAACTCAACCCCCAGCACTGAACGCCCAACCCTCATAACTCAACCCCCAGCACTGAACGCCCAACCCTCATAACTCAACCCCCAGCACTGAACGCCCAACCCTCATAACTCAACCCCCAGCACTGAACGCCCAACCCTCATAACTCAACCCCCAGCACTGAACGCCCAACCCTCATAACTCAACCCCCAGCACTGAACGCCCAACCCTCATAACTCAACCCCCAGCACTGAACGCCCAACCCTCATAACTCAACCCCCAGCACTGAATGCTCAACCCTCATAACTCAACACTGAATGCTCAACCCTCATAACTCAACCGCCAGCACTGAACGCTCAACCCTCATAACTCAACCGCCAGCACTGAACGCTCAACCCTCAGCACTCAACACTGAATGCTCAACCCTCAACAATGAACGCTCAGCACTGAACGCTCAGCACTGAACACAGTATCTAAAACTCAGTCATCAGTTTTAGATATTGTCGTCATTCTTGTTATTTTCAGATGCTTTCCGCTTGAGAGCAAAATATACTAAGCTATAAAATACAAGAACAGACAGACAGACAGACAGGCAGACAGAGACAGACAGACCGACTGAGACAGACAGGCCGACAAACAGACAGACCGACAAACACACCGACAGAGACAAACACACCGACAGACAGAGACAGACACACCGACAGACACAAACAGACCGACCGACAAACAGACAGAGACAGACACACCGACAGACAGAGACAAACACACCGACAGACAGACCGAAAGACAGACAGACCGACCGACAGAGAGACACACTGACAGACAGAGACAGACATACCGACAGACCGACAGAGAGACACACCGACAGACAGAGACAGACACACCGACAGACTGACAAACCGACAGACAGACTGACCGACAGAGACAGACAGACCGACAAACAGACCGACACACTGACAAACAGACCAACCGACAGAGACAAACAGACCGACCGACAGAGACAAACAGACCGACAGAGACAGACACACTGACAGACAGACCGAAAGACCGACCGACCGACAGAGACAAACAGACCGACCGACCGACAAACAGACAGACAGAGACAGACACACTGACAGACAGAGACACACCAACAGACAGACCGAAAGACAGACCGACACACCGACAAACAGACCGACAGAGACAGACAGACCGACAGACTGACCGACAGACAGACCGACTGACAGAGACAGAAGACAGACTGAGAAGTTGAGCAGAGCCGAGTCTGATCATTAAACACCGCGCTTAAACAAACCGCCGCTGACCGTATCAGACCGGGGCGCTGATCGATCAGGCTGATCAGAGTGATCGGATACAGGCGGCGCAAGACGCCAAACCCGCGGACATTAATGTAGCCGCGACTAGCACAGCCAGCTAACCCAGCTAACCCAGCTAGCCGAGCCGAGGAGGTCTGTTAACCGCGCTCCTTACCCGGAGCGACGCGTCTGCGCGGGGCTCTGCAGCTGCGGCGGCGGATCCGATCCTAAACCCCTCAACACCAGCCACAGATCACTGGCGCAGGCGGCATGTGGCACGACTGGCACACCGAATCTTCAAACCCGCGCTCTTCCACCTCCTGTGGGCTACACTGGGAGTCTAATCGGCCCGAATCAGCGCTGCATTGTTACCCCCAGCTCCGCAAACACTACTGGCGGTGGTGCATGCTGGGAACAGCCACTGTTTGCATTGGTTGCTTTGCGATACAGAGCACTACCGCCACCTGGCGGCCGCCAGTCCGAACACATCGACAGCCAAAGCCCGATCAGCGCGTGTCAGGACTGACATGACTTTAATTTAGTCTTTTATGCGACACGGTACTTTCTCCGCGTGTTCTGTTTGGAGGAAAGTAAAGTAAAGTAAAAAAATCATTCTGGCGCGCTCTGGATCTAAAGTCGCCCGCTGGTCGCGCTCCAGTACTGCGGGCGGCAGTACCGGTGCAGCTCAGGCTCCGACACGCGTAGAGCAAATCACCGCCGGTGTTGCCATGTTTGCGCGGCGAATCCCTCATTTGGGGGGGATTATTATTTTCAGGACCAGTGACGTCACTGGGATCTTCTGGACCCCAGTGGAAAATTAAATACATCATTTGGGCCTCAGATGATCAGAACCCGCGACCCTGGAGGAGGAGCGGCTTATGGATGGATGGATGATTAGAGCAGCGTCGCTTGTTCACGCGCTTTCTTGCTTTTGCGGCAGGAGGTTTAACTACGTCACTGAAGGGGAAAAGGCACCCATTACAATAAATAAAAAAATATTGAGACATCAATTAATATATATATATATATATATATATATATATATATATATATATATATATATATATATATATATATATATATATATATATATCTGTGTGTGCACAACTCAAAAACCACACACAGGAATGAACGATCTTTGCTTCCAAACTGCAAACCTGCGAGGCAGAGGAGGACCAATCCCGCAGGGGGAATTAGTTAGCGCTCTCTGGCAACCTCAGTCCCTTCTGCCCGTGCTGGTGCTAATGGCAACATGAAGAGAAACATGTCGGCGTTCGCTTTCTATAAAACAGCCGCGAAACAGTCTGAACAGACGCAGGTATTTACGGGTTTAACACAGGTTAAACGACCTGTAATCTGATGGTTGGGGTTGTAAGGTGTGAACGACTCGGTGCGGGACTTGTGGCTGGTCTTTATCCAGGCGAGCCGAGCTAGCCGTCGCTGTGACTTCACTAGACGGCAGGACGGCAGGCTGGGGGAGGCTGGAGGAGGACGGGGGGAGGACGGGGGCTCGTTTAATGTAGTGATGAGTGTGAGAGTCACAAAAGTTCAGAAAAGTTCAGAAAAGAGTGAAAAAACCCCCAAAAAACAGCAACAACTCGCATAACCGCCCCCCCCCCCCCCCCCAGCATGTAAACAAGTGTGTCTGTTCTTCTCTTTCTGCATCATTTCGGTCTAAAATCAAATAAAAAAAACCCAAAAAGTGGAAAAAGCAGTCCAGCAGCACAACAAACTAAACACAAAGAGGATTAGGGCCTGAAATCTAATGACTAAAACGAATCTGATTAAAAAAAAAGGCATTAATTTTCTCACTAATTTTCATAACAGTAAAAATATCATTAACATTTCAAGGGAAGCACGAACTGTTCCCACGTGGTTCCTCAGTGCTTCTTCAGTACAGGGAAAGGGTTCTGTTTAGAACCATGAGCCCTATATGGCACCCGTTCACGCACAAGTGGTTCTTTGCGTGGTGACCTGGTGCTTCAGAGTGATTGAGAGTCATAATTGGGTCCAAATAGGCCTTTAAAAAAAAAAGGTTCTAGATAGCACCAAAAATGGCTCTGCTGTTGTGATGATGTCAAGCTTGTATAATAAAACAAGAAACTGGTTTGGTGTTATCTAGAACCATAACGCCTTCTCCATCAGTCTGAGGAACACCACGCAAAGAACCATTTAAGCATGAAAAGGTTCTAAAAGGAACCATTGCCGTTACTAAAGAGCCTTCTTCTGAAGAGTGTGCCTTTAAAGTCTACAGCCAGCGTCCACTTCACGTTTTCTGCTTCTGCAAGTCGAGTTCGGTGTTTTTAATATTTGTAGTTATTCATTATTATAGATTGTAGTTATTAATTATGATCTCAGTATTAGTGTGTTTACATATTTGTTGATCGGGATGAATCTAAGTAGAGAAATAGTGCAGAAGCGCTGAATCGGCATGGAAGGCGCTTTGGAGGTGCTGATCTTGCTTCAGTTATTCAGCTTCTGTGTCACAGCCTTTATCAGGAGTCTGAATCAGTTTGAGGGCTTTTATTTGCAGGTTTCTGCTCCGCAGGTCAAGAAGAAGAAAAGAAAGGAGAATGGCGCAGCACCGGCTGTGACGGCCAAGAAAAAAAAGATGAAAAAGGGCCCCGTGGACAAAAAGATGATGGAGCAGGAGAACCAGGAGCGAAGTAGCGACGTAAGTGTTTGTAACTCTGCAAGCTTTGGGCTCTCAGAAGTGCTCTGGAAACGAAACCTGTTGATGTCAATGCCTTACAGAGACAGCAGTGTCCATCAAACGGGACTGGAGGAGTGGGTGCTGAGGTGCTTCACGCGCTCCTCACCGACCTGACGAAAGTCAACAACAGCAGGGAGAGAGCCAGCCGGCTGTTTCAGTGGCTGATCTGTCCAAATCAAGACAAAACCTTCTTTAGGTACGACGCTGCTTGTGTTATATATATCTACATCGAAAACCTCGTATCTCCAAAACGGTGACTTTACAGGAGAAGGAAAAAACCTACTTTACTTTCAGTGTAAGTCAATGGAACCAGAATTTTTTCCACATCATTTTGGGCCGTTTCTTTCGGTCCATTCATCATGAAATGTACACGCAATGTAAAGGACAACTGTTACTTACAAATTATTTAAAAAAACGAGATACGAGATACAAAATGGGGATACAAGGTTTTCTTCCGACAGCAAATATATATATATATGTGTGTGTGTGTGTGTGTATGTGTATATATGTATATATTTGGGGCAGTCGTGGGCTGGAGGTTAGGGAACTGGCCTCGTGACCAGAAGGTCGCCGGTTCGATCTCCAGAGCCAACAGCACATGACTGACGTGTCCTTGAGCAAGACACCTAACCCTCAACTGCTCCCCGGGCGCTGCGGATTGGGCTGCCCACCGCTCTGGCCAAGTGTGCTCACTGCCCCCTAGTGTGTGTGTACTCACTCGACTGTATGTGTTGTTTCACTGCACGGATGGGTGAAATGCGGAGGTGAAATTTCCCCATTGTGGGACTAATAAGAGTCACTTAATCTTAATAAACATAAGTTACCCGACTAGCTAAGAGTTTTGTGTGGAATGATAAACGAATAATAATGTGAGATGTAATATCAACCTTTTCTATCGTAGAGACTGTTGGGAGAAGAAGCCGCTGTTGATCAGACGCCAGAATCCAGACTATTACCAGGGACTTTTCTCAACAGCTGAGTTTGATCGCATTTTAAGAACTGTAAGTGGGTCTGTGTGTAGCGAGTGTGTTTGATGCTAAATTGAGATTGAGAAAATAATAGGATTCACAAATATATGTCAGTGGATTAGTAGGTTCTTCTGATTCTGACTGGATAGGATTTTAATTCTGTTTAATTTCAGTTACTTTTTTTTTGGGGGGGATTTTTACCCAATTTTCTCCCCAAATTAGTCACTTCCAATTCCACCTGCTAATTAGGACTCCCCCAATCGCACAATACTATCAAGGTTAGGAGGGGGAAGGCCAGCACAGGCTTCCTCAGAGACCCGTGAAACCGCATCTTTTCAAATTGCTGCTCACGCAACGTCATTGGACAGCCGAACGCACTCGGAGGAAAGCGCCAACCGCCAGATCTGTTACATCAGCTAACAGACACCTGCACTGACTTAGTATCTCGTTGAGTGATGAGGGTCATCCTACCCACCCAGAGAGAGCGAGGCCAGTTGTGCTCTCTAGGACTCCCGGTTACGGATGGCTGTGGCATCACCAGGGATCGAACTCCCGATCTCCTGATGATATTGTCAACGCTTAGACGGGTGCGCCACTCAGGAGCCCCCCCTAATTCAGTCACTTTATTTAATATTAAAGAGTATGTAAACATTGGCGGTGATTGTTTAAATTGGAAAAATGTTGGTTATCAGTAGTTACATCTGTATGTTGACCTGCAGGATGATGTCCAGTATGGAGTCAACCTTGATGTGACGAGCTACACAAACGGCAAAAGAGAGACACACAATCCTCCTGGAAGGGCTCTGCCGTACACAGTGTGGGATTTCTATGAGGTACCGTACTGAACCTGAATTACATGGCAGAAAACAATCTCTTGGTGAATGAAATCGTCTTGGATGTGAACAGCATGTCTAACGTTTCCATTGTGACATTGTTTAACGAATATTACAAGCGTATTCAATAAGTTAATGACATAAAATATGAACCATTATCATCCATCCATCCATCCATCCATTTTCTAAGCCGCTTCTCCGTCAGGGTTGCGGGGGGATGCTGGAGCCTATCCCAGCAGTCTTCGGGCGGAAGGCAGGATACACCCTGGACTGGTCGCCAGTCCATCGCAGGGCAGACAGTCACTCACACACTCACACCTAGGGGCAATTTAGCATGTCCAATTGGCTTGACTGCATGTCTTTGGACTGTGGGAGGAAACCGGAGAACCCGGAGGACACCCACGCAGACACGGGGAGAACATGCAAACTCCACACAGAGAGGACCCTGGCCGCCCGGCCGGGGAATCGAACCCAGGCCCTCCTCGCTGTGAGGCGATAGCACTACCCACCACGCCATCGTGCCGCCCCTTGAACCATTATCAATGGAAGAATATTCTTCTAACGGTCCCGTAACTAGAGTTGGTTTATTTATTGCCTAGTTATATGGTGACTTTTTCACTTGCAAGGTGTATTAATGCACTTCGCAGTGTATTAGTTGCTGTAAGGACTTTCCATACCCATAAAAGATGCTTTACATGGCGTGTACTTAGAACACACATGCCTGGCCATTAACCGTGCTATTTCTGTATACATTATTGTATCTAATTAATGGCCTGTAGTTTCTGTTCCTTTTGCACTGCATCCTAATGAAGAAGCCACAGTGTTAGGCTCCAACTGCAGACTTCACAGGCCAAACAGTCTTGGGGCTCATTTTGAGCTTGTCAACCTGAATTATGGATAATGATGACATTGTTTTATAAATGAAGCCAGCCATCTCATCATCCAGCTTCCGCTGATGTTAACTGATTCTGACTCTGTCAGTCGCTCAGTATGCTGCACTCGTCATCAGGCAGGTCTCCATCGCAACAAGCCAACGAGCACAGCGTGCAAGCAGCAAGTGTGGATGTCTCAGATAATAGCTGCAAAGATTTCTGCCAATCTGATTTAATATATTCTGGTTATTCTGGTTACAGATTAACACTGAGGTGTTTATGCTCACTCTACCCAACAATCTGATGAAAAT
The DNA here is from genome assembly GCF_015220715.1 of Pygocentrus nattereri. Classification (NCBI taxonomy): domain Eukaryota; kingdom Metazoa; phylum Chordata; class Actinopteri; order Characiformes; family Serrasalmidae; genus Pygocentrus; species Pygocentrus nattereri. Next base: position 45,920,675 of record NC_051214.1, read on the forward strand.
CTCTCTTTTTCATCAGTCGCTCAAACTACAAGTGATCTGGTTCAAACTAAGACACGTGTGCAGAGAACCACTTAGTGTGGACGCTGCCATGACAACAAGCATCACGTGAGTCCAGTCAGAGTCAGAGATGAGCAGCAGTGAGCGGTGCTTGTGTTTTAATTCCTTTAAAATGAAGTCAGACTCAGGAAAACATACTTCACGTGTATTTATTAAAGGAGGATGAGAGGAACACGGCGTGATCCGAGACTTGTACGATGGAGGCCCGTTCCACCGCCGGCTTTTAAAGCTCAGAGCATTAACTTCGTCTCCTCTGCAGACCAGTTTAAGCTTTCTCTACGACCCAACGCAGATGCACAGAACATACTTAAACTTTCTGATTGGGAATGTAATCAGATACAGGCATTTGCAGGGATGATATTATTCTACTTATTTATTTACGGGATTACCCACCTCGTTCAGATTGAATTTGTATTGTGAATGGCCTCAATCAGACTAGACTATTCCAATATATGGATGTGTTCTATTCCGATGGAGCCATTAGTTGGATTATTAAAGGATCATTAGGCTGCATGTAGGCATGGAGTGAGAGAACGACAACAGACAGGCAGTTTGTGTTACTGTGCCTTTAAGAGTGATCTATGCAAGTGTTTTCTGTTCTGATGGGCTGATCCATGTTTTATAACCCTCACAATGCAGTCCAAGTTGAAATGCTTCTTATAACGCCTTGAAACAACATGAACGGTGGATGGTCTGGTGGATGGCACTCAGTAGCGGAATGCATGTAAATGTACTAGTTTTCCTGACCTCACTACAAAAAAAAAAACAACAAAAAAAAAAACCAAATTCAGACATTTTTTGCAGCTTGGTGTCTATTTGTGAACCAGATCATTTTTAAACTCTTAATTTTGCTCACAATCAAACTACATCATGAACAGGTTTTCAGTCACATTGGCTATTCATGTAATCTCAAATACACTCGTTTCTTTCCCTGCCAGCAGTTTTAAGCGTGATTTGTAAGAACGGTCGAAGCAGACGGAGGGCTGATATTTTAGGATTGTGGTTCTATGCTGGGAAACCTCAGGAGTCTGTTTGGAACGCACACTAATTACTGGAAGGCATCTCCTGTTGTAAAGGCTGTAGTGAGATGCTGAGGACAGCGTGTGTAAAGAGCATGTTTGGAGCAGAATTAGAGAGCGAGAGAAAAACTCTTTCAGCTCCTTTTATTACAGAGCCGAGATCGCCGTGAATGAATGTGTTAAATGTAAAATTCACTTTAATGTTCTCCATCAAAAAGTCATATCAAGTTCATTTGTGACATATATATATATATATATATATATATATATATATATATATATATATATATATATATATATATATAAAACCTCATATCTCCATTTTTGTCAATTTTCAGTTTTTCACATAATTTCGAAGGACCTGTTGTTCTTTTCATTGTGTGTAAATTTCATGATGAATGGAGCAAAAGAAACAGCCCAAAATGACCTGGCAAGATGTCTGGTTCCATTGACTTGCATTAAAACTACAGTATGTTTTTTCTTTCTCTTGTAAAATTATAATTTTGGAGATACGAGGTTTTCTTCCAACAGCTATATATATATATATATATATATATATATATATATATATATATATATATATATATATATCTATCTATATGTGTGTGTGTGTGTGTGTGTGTGTGTGTGTGTGTGTGTGAGAGACACCGGATAGCATTCATAACAAAACAAAAAACAACAGAGAGGCTTGATCATCAGTAAAAGTATAACATACAGAAAAGGGAAAAGCTGGGTCAGTTCATGAAAGTGAGGTACAGCTGAAAGCTGCATGGTGGTCAAACTGGTCCAGGAGATGGGTGAGCAGTGGGTACCCGATCAGAGCGAATCAAGCAACAGCCTCAGACCACACAGGACGGGCAGCTGTTAAACTCAGCAAAGAGAAAGAAAACATACAGATGGTTAGTTCTGTAAAGAGAGACTGATTACAGCGTACAGGGTTAACGGAGTGCAGCAGAGACTCCGGCTGGTCTATTACAGCCTCACTAAGAGGGAGAGCCAGAAAGGTAACAGAGACATGAGGGCTGCCTGAGATGTCAGCGCCCCTCTGCTCCACTGTCAACAAACCTGAGTGAGTGCGAGAGAGCAGCCGGGCGACGACACCAACACTCCCGCTTTACCATAATACTCTATGACCATGAATCCCCAGATCTGCACCTTTTATATAACAGGAAGAACTAATTACCAGAGGCTTGACTGAGCAAGTAAGTTTTTAGCCCAGACTTAGAGACTGAGGCTGTGTCTGAGTCCTAAACACTGACTGGAAGATTATTCCAAAGCTTTGTATGAGAAGACTCTCTCCCTGATGTAACTTTGTTAATTCTAGGTAGTAGTAGTAAACCAGCACCTTGTGATCCAAGTCAGCGTGATGGTTCATAATAAGGGAGAAGTTCATTTAGAGTAGCAGGAGCAATTATGTTTTTCTGTCATTGCTATGCAGTAATTTTGGTACATTTATTTTGGTTCATTCATCATGAAATTGACACACAGTATAAAGGAAAATGTGCATTTTCAAATGATGTCAAAAATTGAGATTTTCCCCCGACAGCAGTCATATGACAGCGTTTCTTGGTTTCTCAGAGTGGATGCTCTCTCCGCATGCTGAACCCTCAGGCTTTCTCTTCCACTGTATGGAACGTTCTGTCCATCCTGCAGGAGAAGTTCGGGAGCATGGCAGGAGCCAATGTGTAAGAGAATATGCAGAAGGGAATCTCCACAAATTTTTCAAAATTTGTGCATAATTAGATTAAGATGTAAACTCATCCAGAGAGGTTTGATGTGAAATGCTCTGTTCTACTCTCAGAAAAAGGTACTAAACCGTCACTGGGGTGGGAACATCAAGGGTACATCTCAGTACTTTAAGTCAAGGACCATAATTGTACCATAATCCATTGAAATTCTGTTTTCTAAGTTGTATTGACTCCACACACATCCGGTCTCATCCCCAGGCTTTTTATTTTATTCTTCTGATTTAAGAGATTAGATTATTTTAAAAAAAGGTACAAATGCATACACCTGGAAAAAACTTACTTAAGGTTCACAGTTGGACCTTAAAACTGCTGTTGTACCTTTGAGGGAACATTTATATTCTTTGTACCTTGCTGAATGAAAAATGCTTATTTGTAACAGTGTAGGGTCTGAATTGTTTACAGTGGTGGTGATGACCAGACATCTGAAGAGCTAAGTGCCTCTAAAAGCTCCCTCACAGAAAAGTGTTACTGCCGTAGTTTTAAGAGGGTCTTGGCCTCAGTTTGTTAGTGGCTGAGGGGTACATGCGGGACGTTGTAAGGCAGATAGAAAAGAAAACAGTTTTCCTGGTTTTTTACTGTTTTACCCTCAATGTTATATATGTATGTAGGTTATTATATGGAATTTTATATACATATAAAAATGTGTGTGTGTATGTATGTATGTATGTATGTACATATATACACACACACACACACACACACACACACACATATATATATATATATATATATATATATATATATATATATATATATATATATATATATATATATATATATATTGGGGCAATTGTGGGCTGGAGGTTAGGGAGCTGGTCCTGTGACTGGAAGGTTGCTGGTTCGAACCCCTCAGCTGACAGTCCATGACTGAGGTGTCCTTGAGCAAGACACCCAACCCCTAATTGCTCCCCGGGTGCTGGGGATTGGGCTGCCCACCGCTCTGCTGGGCAAGTGTGCTCATTGCCCCATAGTGTGTGTGCGCTCACTAGAGTGTATGTGGTGTTTCACTTCACGGATGGGTTAAAATGCGGAGGTGAAATTTCCCCATTTGTTGGATTAAAAAGTGTCACTTAATATAAATATAAATAAATAAATTATATATTGTGTGTGTGTGTGTTGGTTCACTGGTTATTTTGCCAGGTTAATTAAATATTTGTGTTGTAGTCATGGCAACCCCTGGTTCCTATCACCACCATTCTAAAGAAAGCAGTCATTTTATCTACAGTGAACCATTTCACATCAGACCACTCTGAATGACTTTGTTTACACCTCATAAAGTGAATTTTGGATACTTTTTTTAATTGATGGAATTCCCCGTTCACACTCACTAACCTCATTTAAAGCACAATGGATTGGGCGGTTATATTGTATGTCTGACATTAAGCTGCACTGCAGAGCATTACATTTCAAATATCAGTCATTGTCTGTTATTGTCTTTAATTCGGTCTTATATGTGTGCAGGTATCTGACTCCAGCAGGAACACAAGGCTTTGCTCCTCATTATGATGATATAGAAGCATTTATTGTGCAGTTAGAAGGGAAGAAACACTGGAGAGTGTATAACCCACGGTGAGTCACCAGATAAATCCCACACACTTACAACACCAATGAGGTAGGGATGGGACAGTCGCTGTTTTAATAACATATAGCTGTATATAGCCTAGTGATAATCATAATCAGTCTCAATAATAATAATAATAGTAATATAATCATGATAGTCTCCAAGTTGAATCATTTATATCATTAACACCTGTTTAAAAAGTCACAGTGAAAATAAGTAGCACTGCTGCTACGATTCTTGGAATCATTTCATCCTAAGGTAGTTTTGATTTATTTAAATGATAAAGTATTTTCTTTAGTCCTACATTTTTCTTGTTTTTATTGTGCTTAAGGCAAGTATATGTAAATAAGCTCTTTTCTGATTGGCTGACCACTCCTTATAACTTCAGGGAGAACAACTACTGTAGGCTGAATAGGTGGATAGATGTGTAATAGATCTAAAAGATGTGTAAATGTGCGTTTTTCATGAAAAAACAATGAATTCAAGGCATAATTTGACCGATAATTGACATTTTAACGTTGGCCACGTTTACCTGCAGCCTGATAATCCGTTAATAATTTGACTACACATGCGTGTCGTTTTGGATCGGGTTACTTTAGTGTGCATGTAAAAGGGGATTTTCATCAGACAGTTGGGTAGAGAGAGCGTATAAACACCTCCATCATTCAGTCAGATTGCATGTAAACACAGCCACTGTTTACATGCTGCATCAAACTCTTTCATTTGCGAAAAAAGCAAGAAAATTCAGCTGTCCGTGACGGTGACCTCAGTGTGTAAAGTATATTTTAATAGTATCAAAACTGAGTCTTGATCTTGAAAACCTTGATAAAGAAGCTTGTTAGAAAGATGTTGAAAAATCTACATGCTGTTACAGCTGGTGCAGTGTTTCTGCTGTTTTTTAGGTCCAAAGATGAAGCTTTGCCTCTCGTGCCGAGTCGTAAGTCAAATATCACAGTGCTTCTTTAGTTACGTAGAGTTGCGCATAGATGTTCACATTTATTTACATTTATTTATTTTGTTATTTTAATATTGTGTTTTGTTGCTTCAAGCTAATTTCAGTCAGGCAGAGATTGGGAAGCCCATACTGGACGTTGTTCTGGAAGCGGGTGACCTGCTGTATTTACCCAGAGGTTTCATTCACCAGGGTGACTGTCTGCCCGACGCTCACTCGCTGCACATCACCATCTCCTCCTTCCAGAGGAACAGCTGGGGTGACCTTCTCCTCAAGGTGGGTGTTCAGCAGCGATGCGCCAAAATTAGAATAACTGCCCAAAACTGAAACTAGTTTTAAAGTCTTTGGTAAAACATAATTGGAAAAATTGTAAGATAATGTGCAGACGTGCGTTTTGTCTAGAGGACACATTAACTTATTTTCACATAGTAAATGATCAAGTCAAAAGCGCCTAACCTTTGCGTACGACTGTAAAAAGCAATTTCATGCTTCTGCTTTTTTGTTGTTTCTACTCTTTCGGCTAAGAGCTCAAATTTATTCTCCGGGCCTTTCAGCTCACCTTCTGCTTCATGCTCGCTGTAGAGTCTATCGCCGCATCTGGAGCAGTGCATGCTGTAATCACTTTGTGTGGAACTTAGCTCAGCGTTGTTTATCTGTTTGATTGGCAGGTCATGCCGGCAGCTTTGGAAATGGCGATGGAGGAAGACGTGGAGTTTCGAAAGGGTCTGCCGATTGATTACCTCACTTTCATGGGGGTACAGAACTCTGACAAGGTGACTCATCCTTTTATTTCATTGACAGAATCAAATCGAGGGAAATAAGACAATTATATGCATTCTGCTTACACATGTATTGTGTTTGTTTGTGAACAGGAGGATCCACGCAGAGATACATTTGTGTCCCACGTGGAGGGCTTGATAAAGAAGCTCATGTCGTACGCTCCAGTGGACGCTGCTGTGGATCAGAAAGCCAGAGAATTCCTCCATGACTGTCTTCCACCTGCGCTTTCTGAAGGTAAGCTGCTGTACACTGCTTTACTGTTGTATTTATTAAGGCTTTGTAAGATATCCTTTGTTAATTGTTATTGTGATATTGGCTGCAGTATAAAAAATTGTCTGTGACCAATGAGTGTTTTTCACTGACCAAAGGGTTTCTGTAGGTATTCATGTAATCCAACAAAAATGATTTATTTTGGTCAAAATAAGGCCAATCTTTAACCTTTCAACATTATTGATTCACCAGAGCGTTTTCCAAGCACGACAAGCTTAATGCGGCCAATCAGGGCCTTTTAGCAGATACAACACAAAAGATGGGATTTGGAGCTCTCACAATTGAAAGGACAATATAGGGCCCTGAACAGGAGCTGTGTCCCGATTTCATTCCTCCCTAAAAAAAAAATCCTAGAATGAAATATGTTACTCCAGTAAACCTGTAAAATATATTTCAGATTCATTTTAAAGAAATAGGCGGCCGTTGTGGTGAGGCTGAAACAAGTGTAATGTTTCCTGTCTCTGGTGTTTGATACTCTGGTTGCTGTGCTTTTAGATTATCCAATAAACAGTGCATTACAGTATCCTAGGTGGAGGATGATTATCTGTGTTTGAAATTCAGAAATGAATTATAGAGCAGGCATTTGCGTAATATAATTTACCTTCAGTGTAATGTTCGGATATGAAAGTGAAATGAGCACTAATGTGTGTGTGTGTGTGTGTGTGTGTGGGTCGTAGAGGAGAAAAGCAGTAGTGTGTATGGAGCGTCTGCTCGGTGGGAGGATGGAGAAGCTGTGGATGTGGCTGTACGTATGAAGGGTCAGACCAAAATCAGACTCATCCGGGCAGGAGTTGCCAGGTGTGTATAAAACACGCAAAACACTATTGTCAGTGTATTTCAGTTCATTCCTGCATCATTTCAGGTCATTATTATTTATTAGCCAAAGTTGCAATATAAATAACATTTTGTTTCTTTTTAATGAACCAAACTGACATTTTACATTCTGAAACAAAACAAATCAGTTGCCTGTCTAAGCAGCTTGGATCAAATAAAGTGCTACGTGAAAAGTAAATGACAGTGACTCATGCGTAATTATGCTATGACATTTTGATGTAGCAGCAATTTGGATCATTTTTGCTACTAATGGTGTTCAGATATGCAAATATATTGAAATATTTAACATTAATAATAATAATATATTGCTGGTTATATATACACACACACACACACACACACACACATATATATATATATATATATATATATATATATATATATATATATATGTGTGTGTGTGTGTGTGTGTGAATATGAATGATATAAAGCTATATTAGTGTTTCTGTGCTGCTCCACTGTGTCCACCATCAAGTCTCATATGCTCAAATGTTGCATGTCGTACTGAACAGTCCTAAATTTGGCGGATCGTTATGCCTCTATTTTAGAAGATTGTAAGATCAGTCGATCTACAGAACAATAACATGCATAACTAAACAAATTTTCCAGCAAGAGGGGCCTGGGTTTGATTCCCTGGCCAGGTGACCTTTGTCCTCTCTGTGTCGGTTTCCTCCCATAGGCCTAAGACATGAGGTCAGGCTAACTAAACATGCTAAATTGTCCCCAGGTGTGAATGTATTTGTCTGTGTGTCTGCCCTATGGCAGGCGGCCTGTCCATGGTGTTTCTTACCTTCTGTCCAATGACTGCTGGAATAGACTCCAGCACCACCTGCGACACAGGAGGATAAGTGGCTTAGATAATGTGTGTGTGTGTGTGTGTGTGTGTGTGTGTGTGTGCTTTTATTATTTATATATACAGCTACACTTACATGTGACCATTTGGCTTCTTCATTAGATTCATTGTCAGCTGCTTGTGTCTCCAGTCTGTGCAATACTGCAGAGAACTTATTTTACTATTAAAATTCCAAACTACATGACTTATTAAAATACTTGATTAAGGAAAAGAACACAAAAATGATTGTGTGTATGTGTATATTTGAATAGTTACACCAATGCACAATAACAACTATCAGATTGAAGGAAGAATCACTTTTACATATTTAACACTGATGTTCTCTCTCTGTAGACTGTGCAGTGATGGAGAGGCTGTTCATCTTTACTACACAACGGAGAACTCTAGAGTTTACCATAAAGAGGAACCCAAGAGCATTGAGATTAAAGCAGAGGTAAACACGGTGATCTTGCTTGAGAACTTGTGTGTGTGTGTGTGTGTGTGTATATATATATATATATATATATATATATATATTGTTGTTGTTATTGAAAGGAATGTTCAAGTGTTGCTTTGGTCAAGTTGATTTTTATTCTTTTATTCTTATTTTTATCCTCTGTAGCACACAGACGCTGTGGAGTTCCTGATCCACAATTACCCAAAATTTGTCGCAGTGGCTAGTTTACCGTGCGACTCCGCAGAAGACAAGGTATCACATTCCATCATCACAAATTAGGGATGTAAATCTCTTCAGCTCGCGTGCGATTCTGTAGGCTGGCTTTATATGGTGAAACATTCACACCTTTACACATCCACATGGCGCCATACTAACAACCAATTGATTTCACCGGATCAGTGTATTAAAAATAAAACAGGAGGTGGATTATTAGGTGGCTGAAAATGAGAATTCCTCTGTGACTCTGTCAAGGTTGGTAATTTTAGATTTTCTCCGTTTCTGAGCCATGACAGCAAACGTGAGTTTCTCAAAGCTAACCGTTCCGCAACAGGCTGCGTTAACAGCTGTATAAACGGCTGCTTGTGCCAACGTTTATTCTTTAACCCACTGTTAAAGATCTAAAGGTTGAAAAGTATTACAGAAGAGGAGACAGAGATGCTTTCTATGTTGAACTTGTATTATAAGGTCAGGATGAGTGGGACGTTCAGGATAACCATACTGGCTGCATAAACATTCATTCTTAAAGGCTTAATGTACAAACTATAGATAAACATTCAAATGTACTAAAGAGAGAAAGATAATACTAAGCCAGCCAGATAAATGACAGATATTGGTATATATTATAGATATTGGGATAGTGTATGTGAACATATCATCCTTGGGGTGCACCACAGTCCTGGAGGGCTGGTGTCCAGCACAGTTGTTAATTGCCAGGCTAGGGTGAGTCTGAGTAGGGAAAACTCCAAACCATGTTGGACTCTGGCTTTCCAGGACCGGAGGTGCACTCCTGCTTTATAGTGAGAGTGACATGTAGCAGGGGTGGCACCATACCTCCAAAAGTGGTGGGGTTAAAAATAAATAAATGGCTAGCTCAGTGAAGAAATGCAATTAGGCCACTAGCTACGACTGCCTTTCATTTCATGCTAATGACACGTATTTATAAACCCATACAGAGGTGGGTAGTAACTAGAGCATTTGTACTGCTCTGTGATTGACTTTGTCTGACTTTTTCAGGTTTGTATTTTAGACCAAAAGACCCCAAACAGAAGAACACAGTCTTCTGTTCCTATGTTAATAAAGTAGATTTTCAACCTGCTTATTTTGTATTTATACTCACTTGTTTTGGGTAAAGTAATTTTACTTGTGTAGTTATTTTATGTAAGTATCCATACTTTTACTTAAGTGCTAGTTTAGGCTCCTCTACCCGCCTCTGAGCCTCATTATGAACAGTGTCAGTGTTTGTTTTGATGCTGCTTCAGTAGGTGCCGCCTCAGACAGCAGTATTGGTTAAAAACACGCTCTGTGGTCCATGCGCCAAAATCGAACTCGTCATTATTTTATTGCTCGTCTCTGTTTATTTGCAGCAGCTCGCAGTGCTGAAACGAAATGAGCAGCAGGTTGTGCAGACAGTCACGAGCTCTATTGTTCAATTCCCTCATGAATTAGCGTGGCTCAGGTGTTTGGTGCAGACTTCAATACGGGTGGAGTTGCATGTCTAAACTGAACTAAAGCACACCAACCAAGGCAGCTCTGAAAGCGCCTCCCAGCTGAAATGGAGATTCTGATTGGCTCGGCCGCTGAGTTTCACTCTGTCTGTTTGTGCTGGTCAGCGCTTCATGCAGTTTAGGGGAAGCGGAGGTTTTTGCCACATTCTGAACTCAAGAAGTATTGGGGTCTTGCCACAGATCTTTGAAAACTGGTGGGTCAAATGCCCGCTTCACCACTTTGGTTCCGGCGGCTGTGTTGTATCAACTGTCAAGCTGAACAGAAATAATGTTGCAGGCAACTAACAGCATGCAACTAGTTGCATGAAAGTTTCGCCATGTAAAGCCAGCCTTGGAGTACAATAACACGTTCTGAAATCTCAAATTTCATAACTTCTAAAGATATATAAGTACATCTGGAGGAACTACATACTGAGTTACAACACAAAAAGGGATGGTGTATTGTTTATGTTGGAATACAGTTTGAAAATTTTGTTTGGGCAAAAAACAAGCACACATGTTACTGAATATTATTGTAATTGATTGACGGTTATTTTTATTATTTATTTATTATTTATTCCTTTGTCATGCGAGTTTCACTTATTTTTCAGGTATCATTGGCGGAATTGCTGTTTGAGAAAGGAATAATCCACACGTCTGAACCTTTGACGACCAAATGAAGTTCATTTGTTGGCTATAAATGAAATGTGATCAGAAAAAAAACTGTTCTAACTTGTTCTCTGTTATGAAAAAAAAGTACTGCCATTTCAGTGAAATAAGAATGTAAGAATAAAATTCAGCATATTTGATGCACGGCTGTTTGACCTCTACATCTTTAGCAAACGATTTACATGGACAGGAGGCTTGTGTGAGTTTTCATTGTGATGCCATTTGACAAAACATACAATTATGGATATCAAATCACAACGTGGGGCATTTTACCCTAAACCGAGAATTTAACGTGACTGTAGCACAACAGTGCATCCCTCAGATTAATCAGTTTGACACATTTAATGATTTTGTTTTTGTGTTTCCGTCCATCAGTATTGTTATTATACTACACTGCCCATAATGCATCATGTAAAAACGTTATATAACAGTTCACGTTTAACAATATGGTTCTATATGGAGCCATAAACACAAAGACCCCTTTGCATGATTAAAGGGTTCTTTGCATCATAAGTGTTCTTCACTTTGATAGAGAATGTGCTGTGAATGGTTCTATATAGCACCAAAAAGGGTTCTTCTATTGTATCAAGCTTGACATTGTAACAACAGGAGAACCCTTTTCAAAAAGGTTCTATATAGAACCAAATACAATACATTCTCCAACAAGCTGAAGAACCATTTTGTGATGCAAAAATCCCTTTAATCATGCTAAGGGTTCTTTTAGTGTTCATGGTTCCATAGAACCCTTGAAGGAACCATCTTTTTAAAGAGAGTAGTAATAATAATAATAATAATAATAATAATAAATCATGTATAATGAACTCATAATGAAAAAAGTAACAGAAGCGCTCTTTCTTGTGTCAATATATTTTACATCAAACGTTACTGAAAAGTCATTTACAGGTTTGAAGACAACAGAATGTCTAAATGAACAAAGCAGGAGATCCAATAAGCATCATCTTGGGGGGGGGGGGCGACGACTTCACTTCCAGGTGTATTCCTCACCAGGCTTCAGCTCCCTGTAATTACACCATTATTTTTGCATTAGTTGCCATTTCAACTTTGATACCAGGCATCAAATCTGATGCTCAGAATCGGAACTGGTTTTATTGCTTGTCCCACATTATCTAACCACAATGTCCATGACGACTGAGGAGGAATTCCCCCATCTGGACAATTGCAAAAGGTGTCCTGATTCAGGCTGGTCTTAAAGAATTGTCCTGTGCTGTGGGATGTGTATAATCTAATCTCTACCCCTTCTGATCTCTTCACAGTCCATTCATGCCTGCCCTAAATTCAAATCATATACATTAAACAATATTTATAATACTGCACTGACGTCACGTGTGAGGTTAACCAATGACAGCTGAGCTGACGTTCACTTTCCCCACACAAAAGAGGAAATGTTCAGCCAAAAAATGTGTATATATATATATAAAATGTAAACATACATTATCAAAACTTCTCCCAACCTGCTCAAACCACATCCTGGGGGTAGTCTGTAAAGCAGGACTTTTCAGTTAGCCAAAAATGAGGACTGGCCAAAGGGAATGTCCCTCAGGTCTTTTCCTACTGGGCAAGCATTAAGGAGGTGCAGACTTGCCAATGTGGTTTAGAGCACAGTATGACTTTCTGTGAACTACAAAAGTGACCACTTCACACAGCCACTTTAGAGTTGATATTCACATAGTAGAACTGATCTTGGATCAGATTCCTCGTATTTATGATGCTTTGTTGTCTATATGCCCACAGCTCTGTTCATTTTTATAGTTCATAGTGAGTCACACTGTCCAAACCACATTGACAAGTCTGTGTGTCCTTGACAAATCAAGTTCTAGACAAAGTTCTAGTGTTTGTTAACAATGTTAGCTTTGCCACTCCAATTCTAAACTGTAGAAGCAAAAAACTCGACTCCGAATGTGTCTTGACCGAACAACTACATCTGGGGTGAGTGGAAAACTGTGTAATCAGATTTTCCCCTGAACTATTAATTTAAGACAAACACAAACAAATAAACGGCCTGGTCGTTTCAACTGACACATACCTGCTGTACAACGCGCTCTTGTTCCTAAAAGCTGTCAACTTCTGATCGTTCCACCGGTCAAGGTAGATGCCAGCAACAAAGCCCAGTGGAACCAGGATGTTCACCCAGTGCTCTCGCACCAACGCTGCAAAGTTCACCATGATGCCTGCAAGAAGGGCGTAGAGAGTCAACATCAATCCAAGGTGAAGCTCATACAGTTACAACACACCTTTTATTAACGTTTTCATTTGGGTGCTACAGGAGATCGAGCGACGAGGCTCGTCTTGACACCAGTAATGAATAACAGAATGTCTTGAGCTTATAAAGTCTTAAACGTTTTATGTTAATGTAGCCAAATTAATAACTTTCATTCACTAATATAGCGTCACTGTGCTACCACTAGCCGCCTTATTCGGTATTTCGAGTTCCACACTTACAGACTGTACACCATTCCACCCCCACAACCTCCTCAGTAGGACTGAAAGACCGGTTCTTTCTGTATCCGAATCGCGATTTGAAATAGTGCAAATTCTGATTTTCTCATAAGGTGTTGCTATATTGCCATGGTATACCAGGTGGTTGCTATGGAATCTCTCTCACACACAACGACTATTCCCATAATCCCCAGAGCAGGAGTCCGGGACAACACAGATGCTAAACCGATCAATTTATCACTCACAAATGTGTCCACCACTGAGAAGACAATTAGTTCGATTATCTATCAAAGTTAATGAACACTGGGATTAACAGCTGATCATCACGTTGATTTATCAGTCTACTCAGGCTTTAGCGGGAACTTCAGTGCTTGGAAAGAAGCTGTTACTTGAGGTCCTAAGTATGTTTACTACACGCTGTGTGCGAATTTAAAAACAGGTAATAAACAAGCACTGAAGATGTTTCTTTTGAAAATGTCTTTTTATATAGTGGTTGAGTATTCTAAAAGTATTCTCCTAAAAAATACTGAATAGATACTCAATGGGTGTTCCTATTTATATATATTATATATAAATACCTATATTTTGTTGTATCCCAACTCTCTCTCTACGTATGTATACATTAATCTGTGTGTAAACACACAATATATGAAACGACATGTGGGATCAGCCCTAAAAGCAAAAGTGCACTATTGCCATATAGACTCTATGATCCTGCAAGGTTTCTTGGTTCTAGTTTGAAAACTAATCCGTGACAACAGTTCAAGAAAAAGTCAAATAATAAAACTTGTCGTCAAGACTTAATTATAGCCTGTACTATCAAAAGTGAGTGCAGAAAATCAGATAAAATCAGGCTCCAGTACCCAAGCCCCCCACCCCGCGACCCTGAGGGAGAAGCGGCTTAGAGAACGGATGGACGGATGGGTGTTGACAATGGTGGTGATAGGAAAAGTTGTGACATGAAATCATTACGAATACCTCGCCTGACATCTGAGACACTGCTTACATGCATTCTGAGAGAAGGTTTTGCCCTAAAACGTATCTTTTCCAGCCCATGCATGGTGTAGAGATGCAAACTAGGCGCTGTAAGACAAAATAAAAGAAAATAGTGCTGTATTTTGGTTGTGAAATAAAGTGACTAGATTTGTCTTGTAGATACTGTGACACTAACTGGGTTCCTATCACCCCCACTGCATGGAAACAAGTCTGTAAGTTTCTCTGCAATGACACATTTCACATCAAACCACTGAACGACTTCTTTTACATCACCAGCTGTGCGGGAATTTTGAGAAGTTGGTGGAGCTGCCCTTTGGTTTCTCAGTAAGATTAATACAGCACTGAGCTAACAGCACTAAAAGCGTTGTAATCAAACTTAAGACCAGCTGTAAAGGAACAGAGGTTCCAGTACAGGCAGGACGCTGAACTTTAAACGTTGATGTAATGTAATGTAATGTAAATGTTTGTGCGGTCACATTAAAGCGCCTGTTACAGAGCCAAACACACCAATGACCATCTTTAGGCCGCTAAGCTAGGCTACGATTTAAATACAAGCTACAGATCTCATCGGGGAAGGCGTTTACAAAGCCCGTCACTGCGCTCAACATCCAGAGCAGCATGAGGAAACACCTGTGATCTTAAAATACCCACTTTCTTCCCAAAATTAGGCATAAAAATAACAAAATTGGTCGTTACCTTCTCCTCGTTTCTCGCTTTGCCTAGACGTTCAGAGGGCAGAGAGCGGTACCAACTCTCAGACTACAGGGTAGGTTACTTTTTATTTTATTTTATTTTATTTTTTATTCTTGATGTTTTTGCTTATATTTTAAACGATACAGAGCCTGTATAGTTATAAGCTTGACAGCAGGTCCAAAGTTTGTTAAATATATTTTAACAAAGTACGACAATTGTAGTGCCCCGCCCCCTCTAAATGCATTGCGTGTGGTACGTTCCGCCATCCCTACTCTGTAATGTCGGCGCTTCTGGGTTTAACCGAACCGCGCAGCTGCTAAAAAAATGAATAAAAAATGATCCTGGAAAAGTTCTGGAGATGTTTATCGCGACACGCGTTCATGTGAAGTCAAAAGAGTACCATTAGCACGTCGACCGGTATGCTGCTTCTTTTCTGTATACGGTTTATGTTGACAGTTTAGCTGTTAGCCAGCTCGTTAGCATTCACCTGCTAACAGTCCGAGTCCACCGGCGAAATGTTTGTGTGGATTCGTTTCTCACTGAATTTCACACTTTTCTCCTTTAATTTCCTCATAACATACAGCCGCGTCCTTTGTTTTGTGTCTTAAAGCTGGACAGCGGTCTCTTCTCCGTTGAATTCGGTGGCAAAACAAAGTGACTTAAGTTTAGCTCGAAGCTAAAGCTATTCGAATTTCCCCGTTCCACCTTAAATGGTGCAGCAGTGGACTTGCATTGTGAGGCCGGAGTGGAGCTGCAGAAGTGTTTAGTTTGAGTCAGTCAGCCGGTATATAGAAGGGTTCTGTATATAAAACCTTCTTGAAATTGATTCTATACAGCACCCAGAATGGGTTCTACTGCTCTTACGATTTCACACACAATAAAAGAACCCTTTTGGGTGCTGTACAGAATCATTTTCAAAAATGTGTGCTGTACGTGGTTCTGTATAGAACCTTCTCCATCAATCTGAAGAACCCTTTCATGATGCCCAACAAGCTTTAATCATGCAAAAAGTTCTTTCAGTGTTCATGGTTCCACATAGAACCATTTTCTTTGCTAAAGATCCCTTGTAGAACCGTCTCTTTTAAGAGTTACGGCATAAAACGTTCAGTGGTTTGTAACATTTGTTGCTATGGAGAAAATGTTTGGGAGTTCCTTGAAGAGCCGCACACACCCTACTTTCAGCCGCACGTTCTATCTAGAACCGTGCCATGCTGAGATGGGAGTTTGAGTGGTGAAGAGGTTCTTCAGATTGATGAGGAAAGTGGTTTATGTGGTTCTGTGTAGGACCAAGAAGACTTTTTCTTTAAATCCGTGTATGAGATGTTCTCCATCGGTCTTCTTACATTATATATAATGTGGTTCTATACAGAACTCATGCATCTAGAGCTGTTCTCCTAAGAACCCTTGAAGAACCACCTTTTTCTCATTGTAGAGAAACGGACTGATTCGGATTTCTTTACAGGGGTGTAATCTACAGCAGAGCGATTTTATTCACTGTCCTGGACCTCATCTGAGTTTTTATATATAGTGGATCAGGAAGTGCAGAGAATTAGTAAGGTGGAAGTGAGGAAGTGCACTTGGTCCAGATGACACACCTGTGGAGGTATGGAGATGTTTAGGAGAGAAGGCAGTGGACTTTTTAACCAGGTTGTTTAACAAAATCCTGGAGAGTGAGAGGATGCCTGATGAGTGGATAAGCAGTGTACTGGTCCCCATTTTTAAGAACAAGGGTGATGTGCAGAGCTGCAGTAACTACAGAGGTATAAAGTTGATGAGCCACACCATGAAGGTATGGGAAAGAGTTGTTGAAGCAAGGCTAAGGCGAGAGGTCCAGATCAGTGAGCAGCAGTTTGGTTTCATGCCCAGAAAGAGCACCACAGATGCAATTTTTGCATTGAGAGTGCTGGTACAGAAGTACAGAGAAGGTCAGAAGGAGCTGCATTGTGTCTTTGTGGATCTAGAGAAGGGTATGATTCCCTAACCTCCAGCCCACGACTGCCCCCAAAATAGTGGTCAATGGTAAAATAGTGTAGAACTCTTTCTTTCTGTGTGGAATATTTAGCCTCACAGCAGCCTGCCTGTTTTAAGTACACATTTTTGATTAAACCTTTTCTAAAAAGTCTCGTAGACGTCTTTCTGTGTTGGAGAGTTCAGAGGCGTTAAACTCTTCAGACCTCTGGTTTGTATCCGTACCACTGTGAATGAATTCTGTATTCTTTGTTTACATCTTTAGTCAATGTATTAATGTAATATTGCCGTCACCGCAGAGCTCTTGAAGAACCACTTTCTTTTAAGGTGAGTTATGTGTAAGTTGTGATGAGCTTCTTTTCTTGCTTTCTCCTCGCTGTAGACGAATCCGGGTGTTGAAAATGACCTCCATCATCAAGCTGACTGCCGTGTCCGGCGTGCAGGAGGAGTCTGCTCTCTGCTACCTCTTACAGGTAGATGAGTTCCGCTTCCTTTTGGACTGTGGCTGGGACGAGAGCTTCTCGATGGACATCATAGATGCTATGAAAAGGTGAATGGAAAACCGGTTTTCCGGTGTCACTTTTCTGAAATAAGTCAAAGATGTAGCTTTCTTAAAGTTTCAAGATGTGCCATTCATGCCGCTGTTCATTCAGTCCATATAAGGAAACTAAACATATTTCATATTAAGCAATTTTATATTTTCATAGTTTAGCCCCGTCTGTTCACACTGAAGTTTTAAGGAGAGCTTCAGCTTTAAGTTAAGTGATACTTTTTTAATCCCACAAACGGGGAAATTCCACCTCCGCATTTAACCCATCCGTGAATTGAAACACCACATACACACTAGTGAATACACACACACTAGGGGGCAGTGATCTCACTTGCCCGGAGCAGTGGGCAGCCCTATCCACGGTTCATAGCTCTCTGTGTTATGGCCCTTTAAAGACATTATCACAATATATTCTATGTATTGTGATATTCAGTGATGTGAAGAAGCAAAACAGTATTGCCAAAAAAAGAAAAGATATGAAATTTAGTTTTTTTTTTTTTACAAAATAGACAATTTAAAGAAGGAATTGAAGAGAAAATAAATACATTGAATTTGATGGGCTGACATCTAATTAGTTGCCTGTTACTATGCAGTTTATGTGGTAACTATGCACTGGTTATTTACAGTCTTGTTACAATTGCTCCAAATAATTTATAATTAATAATAATAAATAAATAATAATACATCTGTGTTTATTATGATCAGTACTGTGAAAACCAAGACAGTGTCATGTTGCCCAACCTGTCTCGCCTTACTGTTCATCAGTTTTAATGGGTTAGTGGGATTAAAATATACAAACGAGTAAAATCATATTTTAAGCATTTTTTTCCCCGTTGCTTCGCAGGTATGTCCATCAAGTCGATGCAGTGCTTCTCTCTCATCCAGATCCTCTTCACCTGGGTGCTCTGCCCTATGCTGTTGGCAAACTGGGCCTCAACTGCACCATCTACGCCACCATTCCTGTGTACAAGATGGGACAGATGTTCATGTATGACCTCTATCAGGTACAGATGGGTAATCCCATTTGGGACAGAGGGCTTTAGGCAGGGAATCAAATCTAATCTAATAGCTCTGGACACGTTTTTGTTTCTCACAGTCTCGTCACAACACAGAAGACTTTACCTTGTTCACACTGGATGATGTGGACTCAGCTTTCGACAAGATCCAGCAGCTGAAATATTCACAGATTGTGAACCTGAAAGGTAAATGTTGACCTAAATGTAAAGTTAATATCGTGAAGCATTGGCTTATTACGCTGATAAAGATTGCACTTCTGACATTGATGAAGGGTTTATTATTTTTTTTTTGTCCATTTATTTATGACTCCAAGTTTACTATTTTTGAGTAACATTTTTTTAGAACCTTTGAATTGCTAGGCGTGTTTTGTTGTTGTTTTATGTCCTTTCAATAGAGCCATAAAGTACAAGCCATTTATTTTTGAGAAATTTTGGGATAGTCCACTAACATAAGATGGGCAATAGTGAATGTAAAAACAGGAGTTTCCAAAAGTCAAGTTAAAAATTATTATACGCCACAGTGAAAATGGGACTGGACAAGACCTGATAAACCACCAAAACTGCTCCCAACAGCTTTCATTTTTGAGAGAGATGAGAATATCAAGCACAACACAGCACTATGGGTCTGAAAGGATGTGTAGCTGTCAAGAAGCCTCACTGAGAAAAGGAGACAGACTCATCAGGCTGTACAGTGGACTGACCACGCCAGAGTCCAGACCTCAACATCACTGAACGTGTTTGGATTACATCAGAAAATGATCAACCAACTTCTGGCACACGTGGGGAAAAATATCCCCCAGATTTCTTTGAAAAACTGATAGTCTCCTAAAAAGAATGCAAGCTATAATAAAAATGAGCGTTTGTATTTAGTTGTTGAGGCTTCTGTTAAACATGTTTTTGTTTTTTCACTCTGACACTGAAAAATAAGTAACTTGTTCTTAATGGCCAGTTTACCTGGATATTAAATTAATTAAGGGTGCTCTCTGACTTTTTCACGCCGCTGTAGACAAGCAGTTTGATTACTTGCTGTATCTTCTTCTCTCTTACTTTCTTCACAGGGAAAGGACATGGTCTGTCCATCACTCCGCTTCCTGCTGGTCATATGATTGGAGGGACCATTTGGAAAATAGTGAAAGACGGTGAAGAGGAGATTATTTACGCTGTGGACTTTAACCACAAGAGAGAAATGTAAGTGGGTGAAAAATTCTGAAAGTACTTGGTCGAGTGTTATTTGAGTTCTGTTTATGAAATGTCCTGCTATTTTTTGACCCTTTCAGTCATTTGAACGGTTGCTCTCTTGAGACAATCAGCCGACCGTCTCTGCTCATCACCGACTCCTTCAATGCCACGTACGTTCAACCTCGCAGAAAACAGCGTGATGAGCAGCTCCTCAGTAAGTTCCAGTGATCCACACAATCCTCCAGCTTCTCAGCCAGCTTCAAAACATTACCATGTAGAGAACTTTATAAGGGAGAAAAGGGATTTTTCTGAAACCTTTAACAGGGTTGCTGTCTGTCTGTTAGGGACTGATTGTTATTGCATTTTGTCACTGATGCTGATATAAGGGTGCTAATATTTTGATAACTAATAATACTGGCTGATATAATTTTATAGGGACCAAAATTGCAGATTTGAAAAATTTTACTAGCTTACTAATTGTACTAATTACTAATTGTGTGTTTGTTTTTGTGATTGTACAGGTTCTGTCATTGCGCTTATTATTGATTTGTTTAATCAGAGTAACCAGGGGAGATTCTGTATTTTTATGTATTTGTTTCTCAAACAGGCCCATTTCAAATTCCTCAATAATTCACATTTTATTATTGAATATATTAATTACTAGTATGATGATGATTTTTGTTTATGGAGCTCGTTTTGTTTGAACTGTATTCCCCCTACAGCAAATATCATGGAGACTCTCCGTGGTGATGGTAATGTGTTGATTGCCGTGGATACGGCCGGCCGAGTGTTGGAGCTGGCTCAGCTGCTGGATCAAATCTGGAGGACCAAAGATGCAGGGCTGGGAGTGTATTCCCTCGCTCTGCTCAACAACGTCAGCTACAATGTGGTGGAGTTCTCCAAGTCCCAGGTGAGACTCAGTGCTCACTGCTGCTTGACATGGGTCACCCTGCAGTTTAGTTCTAGTGCTAATGTAGCACTTCCAGCTGAAAGAGGTCTTAGGAATTAAGCCATGTGTTTTATATCAGAGTTCTTGTTAAAGTCTCTAGGAGAAGAATTGAGGTTCATTCTTTGAGATTTTTTGCACTGTGGCCCATTTAAACAAGATGGTTCAGTACATTTGGGTAAAAATAGGAACATTATTTTTCTTAAATTAATGAAACTTTCTTTTTTTTGTGCTTCTAACTTGCTCACATTTATTTTGCAGCCATGGTCATTCACTCAGAATATCGATTTTATGTTTTATTTGCTCATATTTCATATCAAGTTAGCTTGTATGTTGTATGAATTAAACTTTATATTATTTGTTATATTAACTTTTATATCAGTCCTTAAATTGCATCTACAGTATTAGAAATGATGCATTATATTTAAAATCGTGTATCTGCTCCTTCACCTCTGTCAGTCTCTCAAACCTCTTCTTGTGCATGTTTAGTGATGCATAATTTTTATTAAACTCAGATCTTAAGATAAGATAAGATCTTAAGGAAATAATGTGAGATCAAACAACAATATATGGTGAATACTGGTGTTAGTGTTTCCAGTACTGAAGAGAAATGTAGAAACAAAAAATATACACTCTATGAAATTAAACTAGTTGGCTTGTCAGCTAGCTAAATAATGTAATGGTCTCCAGCTATACGCACCATAATTTGTCACAAATCCAATATTGTAGGTGGGTATCTTCACTCTGTGTATTTTGAATAAGGTCTAATGTCTATTGTAGTGAGCTTTTAGCCAGAATTCAGCTTTAGCATCACTTTGTCTTCAGCTTCAGTGGTTGCTGACTTACATTAATTTGCAGAACGAGTAAAACTGGAGATCTACTCCCAGGTCTGATATGATCAGCTTACAATTTATGAGGTTTGATATAGTTCATTGTGTTTTGATTATGGCATAAATATCTTGATATCAATAAAATAAATGAATATAACGTATCATCAAAGAAAAATAAGTAAAATCATGCGAATCCATGGCCATTTTGGGCTTCGGTGGTTATGGGTTGGCTACTTAAGGATAGAGTTGTTAACTGTGCTCATGTCTGTGTTTTGCAGTTAGCTCTATAGCCAAGTGATTAAATCACTCACTCTGCATGAGTGTGCAGAGTAAATCCCAGCTCCAGGCGCTACATTTACTTTAATCTTATCATGCTACCCTTGTACTGTGCATCTAGTAAGTTGACTCAATTAGATGTTAGCAGGCCATAATGATGAGTTTCTGCTTTATCTCATCTCAGCCGCTTCTTTTCCTCACAGGTGGAGTGGATGAGTGACAAGCTGATGCGATGCTTTGAAGACAAGAGGAACAACCCCTTCCAGTTCCGCCACCTCTCTCTGTGCCACAGCCTGGCTGACCTGGCGAGGGTGCCCAGTCCAAAAGTGGTTCTGTGCAGTCAGCCTGATCTGGAGTCAGGTTTCTCCCGGGAACTCTTCATCCAGTGGTGCCAGGACTCCAAAAACTCTATCATTCTCACCTACCGCACTACCCCGGGTACACTGGCCCGCTACCTCATAGACAACCCTGGAGAGAAGATGATAGACCTGGAGGTAAGGCTTACACCAGAACAAATGGAATCTCTGCAGGTGAAAGTGTCTTAAATCTAGTGAATATATCTTAATATTTCTCATTTTTGGATTGTTGTGAGCTTATTATAAAATTATTTAACTTATTTCTTGACATTTGATTTTATTAAGTCAGACTGTCTTACTGTTTTGGCCGATAACTTTGGTTGTTTCAAGCATATTTTTTATTGCAAAAAAATTTTGAGTGATACCTTTAATTTAAATCCAAAATACCTTTTGATTTAAATCCAGATCAAGAAAAGGATCAAGCTGGAGAGTCGTGAGCTGGAGGAGTACTTGGAGAAGGAGAAAATGAAGAAAGAAGCTGCTAAAAAACTGGAACAAGCAAAAGAGTGAGTCATACTCTGCTGTTGCTGTTTATTTGTTTGTCAGGTAGTGTGTGACTAAGATTTCATGATTTCTCATGTCACAAATGAAGTTGAGAGACTGCATTCATAACCCAAAAGTATTACGAGGACTGTATGTTCTGCGTTATTGGCAATACTTATGAGCAATATGCCGCAGCAAGACCTTTCAGAACTTTTCAGCAGTGGAGCTCAAACCGCAAAAGTCAGGAACGTGTTTTTGTTTTAGTTCATTCAAATAAGCATGACGGTCTTGTGATTCGTGACAGATGCTGCTTTTATTGATTTATTGAGTTCTTTTGACGCATTGCTTTTCTTAGTGGATGATGTATCAAATGAGATTATTTATTTATCTATTTATTTCAATGTTAGTGTTCCTTTTTATCACAGTGTTGTTTTAATTGGTTTTCAGGAAAAGAAAAATAAATAAATAAGACCTTTTTTTGAGTTACGTATTTATTCATAAAGCAGCGCCTATTTTTGCCAATTGTCCTCTTTAAATTTTAACGCATAAGTAATTTTTACCCTTTGGAATATCTCTTGCACAGTATCAAGCTACTGACTTTGTTCTCAATACAGTTTAAGGCAAGTGATGATTTAGGCAGTTTAACGCTGCTCTTTGCTGTTGCTCAGGGTGGATGTGGACTCGAGTGATGAGAGCGATATGGAGGACGATCTGGAGCAGCCTGCTGTGATGAAGACCAAACACCACGACCTGATGATGAAGGGCGAGGGGGGCCGCAAGGGAAGCTTCTTCAAACAGGCCAAAAAATCGTACCCCATGTTCCCCGCTCATGAGGAGAGAATCAAATGGGACGAGTATGGAGAAATCATCAGGTAAACTACCATCAGGACTATAGACTTCCCTCCAGAACCAAGAAGTCAGGATGCTGCCAGATCAATAAAACTGATTCATTTGTTGTGTTGTTGCTCACAGAGACATTACGTGAACCCAAAATATAAAAGCACACGGATATAGATTTTAAGAGATGCGTAACACCGTAAAAACATTAAATCAGAAAATTCAAGAAGGTTTTTAAAAATGTATGAGTTTTGTGTTTGTTAGACCCATTGAAAAATGGCTAAATCTGGTATGACAGATGGGAAAGAAGGTTCTGTTCAACTAATCACTCCCATTTTAATCCTTACTACACTTTAACAGCAGCCATGGTTTCATTCAGGAGCCATGGGGCTTGAGGACAACAGGTCCTGTGTAAGAGTTTGGAGTCATCCTCTGCTGGAAAGATGTTAGCAAGGTGTGAGGTGTTTGTTAGTTTATATGCCTTATTGAGAACTCTTGCGATATTGGGTGCTGAAATGGAAGCTAAATAACCTCTGAGGTTTTTTTTTCTTCATTTAAAAATCTTTTCCTAATTTCCATGTGATTTTTAAAATGTCTGCCTATTATTTTTTACTTATTAGTATTATTATGTGTGTGTGTGTGTGTTTGTGTGTGTGTGTGTGTGTGTGTGTGTGTGTGTGTGTGTGTGTGTTGAATAATCCGTATCGCTCATGTGGGTCTGTGACTGTATTCAGGCCAGAGGAGTTCCTGGTTCCAGAGCTCCAGGCCACAGAAGAGGAGAAGAGTAAGCTGGAGTCGGGTCTGGCTAATGGAGACGAGCCGATGGACCAGGACCTTTCTGACGTTCCCACCAAGTGCACTTGCACCACAGAGACACTGGAGATCAGGTGTTCATCCTTTCACCTCTCTTTTTAGTGTAAAATATCTTCCAGGTAAAAATGACTGTCAGTCAAAACAGACAGTTTCAAGAGAAAAACAAGTAACTGATAAAAGTCAGCATTTACTGCAGTTTTTATTCGTGGGTACGTTCATGCGTACAGCCAAGAATATAGTAAAGTAACAAGACAATGAATGAAATATTATAACCAGAAACAATCACAACATAGTAAACCAGTTTTGTTAAATAGCATTCTTATCCTGTCATAATCATCATTTTAGATTTTTGAAAACTTGATATTAACTTTTAATCAAACTGTGGGCGGCACGGTGGCGCGGTGGGTAGCGCTCGTGCCTGGGTTCGATTCCCCGGCCGGGCGGTCAGGGTCCTCTCTGTGTGGAGTTTGCATGTTCTCCCCGTGTCTGTCTGGGTTTCCTCCGGGTTCTGCGGTTTCCTCCCACAGTCCAAAGACATGCAGTCAGGCCAATTGGACGTGCTAAATTGCCCCTGGGTGTGAGTGACTGTCTGCGTCTGTCTGTCTGCCCTGCGATGGACTGGCGACCTGTCCAGGGTGTATCCTGCCTTTCGCCCGAAGACTGCTGGGACGGGCTCCAGCACCCCCCACGACCCTGACGGAGAAGCGGCTTAGAAAATGGATGGATGGATGGATGGATATTTACAGTTTTATCATATTATAATGTTATTAATGGCATGTTATAAACAGACATGTCAAAATGCTGCATTTCAAATGTTTTAACATAAATTTTAAATAGCTTTGA
Organism: Pygocentrus nattereri; assembly: GCF_015220715.1. NCBI lineage: Eukaryota > Metazoa > Chordata > Actinopteri > Characiformes > Serrasalmidae > Pygocentrus > Pygocentrus nattereri. The sequence goes on from NC_051214.1 coordinate 45,945,800, forward strand.
ATAATTTTCTAGAATTTTTTCTCACCAGTATTGTGGCTGTGATTTAAATTGTGATTACTTTCTATAAATTAAGCTTATGTTTTGTCAAGAAAACATCCTTCAGGCTTGAACACTGACAGACTGCCAGATAGTTGTGGTTATGATGTCACATTATGGGTATTTGGATGCCTCTGATTGGTCTATTTGATCTCCAGGCGATTCACAAGCTCTGTTATATTAGGTTAAATTTCCCCCTTAAAACTTTGTTTATTATGTAGGCTATGATTAACATCGCACCTCTTGCAAAAACTCTTTCAAAAACTCTTTCAAATTGCCACTTAATTACCATACAAAAATGATTAATTTTAACCCTAGTTGGAATCATTTTTTCAGTCATTTTCATGAGACTGTTTATTTGTCCCTCACCAGAGCTCGAGTCACGTACATAGACTATGAAGGCCGCTCGGATGGAGACTCCATTAAGAAGATTATAAACCAGATGAAGCCCAGACAGCTGGTCATAGTACACGGGCCTCCAGAAGCCAGCCAGGACCTGGCAGAGTCCTGCAAGGCCTTTAGCGGGAAGGACATCAAAGTGTACACCCCCAAGCTTCAAGAGACTGTGGACGCCACCAGTGAAACACACATCTACCAGGTAATAATTATTTTATTTGTTACTGTTTATCACATTTACAACAGCATTGACGGATGATACAGCAAATACAGCATTTAAATGCCTTTTAAAGCGTTTATCTCGTAAATCTTTAGGCTGATGTTTCTGTACAGAAGATTAGAAGAGACTTGCCTCAACCACTCTGTGTTTGCAGGGGTGGGGGAGTAGCTAAGTAGTGTGCTACCTACTCTTGTATCTAGTAGCTGTAGCTTCTACAGTACAGTACTCTAAGTGTAGCTAGTAGCTGTAGTGCCTACAAATTGTTGTGTAGCTATAGCAAAACAGATTGTTCTGCTGCGCCATTTAAGGTGGAACTGGAGAGAGAGAAGCGACTTCAGCTTTGTGAGTTGTTGCAGATTATTATTATTATTGATGCAGAGTGATTATAAATGCAAATAAGTCCATCCATCTCCAAATTATTGAAGTTAGTGTTCTCTCTCTTTGGCATTTCGTTATGCTGTCTGTCCAGCAGTCTGCACGTCAGTCAACAGCGTTAAAGGGTGAATTAACTGTCATACATTAACTCCAACGCTTAAGACCATTTATTGTGAAAACTTTGTTAGAACTGTGTGCTATAACGGTTTTACAGCAAAGGAGGATTATTATGTTATTTTGCCTAAAAATACAGTATAGCAGCTCTGCAGCAGTGGAGAGATTATTCAGGCCTGATTCTCACGCCAGAGTCAGGGTCACTGATGAGAATTTTGAGCCTAAAGTGTTATTGAAGTTTTACAGTGGACAGTTTTTTTTTTTAACAGTTGACAATGCTTTGCACAAAGTTGTGCGATTTGTATTGAATTATTTTTGTCGATTTTTTTCTTAGGAAAATCTTGGAATGATTGACTTTGCCTTTGGTCAAATGTTTGTTGAATTTCACGCATTGGGTTGTGTAAGTTTGATTGTTGGTTACCCTTAAACTCACTTTGTGGTGATCTTTTTGTATATTTGCAGCTTTTCAATTGTGTGTTTCTTTCTGGGACATGATTAAACGCAGGTTCTTGTTCACATTGTCAGTTGGGCTTGTTTGGTGTGTCAGGTGGAGATTCACAAACAAACATTCTGACAATCGCGCTTTGAAAGTAGCTAAAAAGTAAGATAAGGTAGACTTTTATTATCCCACTGGGGGAAATTTGCACTGTTACAGCAGAACACACAGTCAGCAGATAAAGAGCAGTAAGTAGACAAAGATGTGCATCGTACAAAATACTAAATATAAGATATACTATAGAAATTAATAAATAAACAAGGCGTCTGTTAGCAGACAAATATAAAAAATAAAAATAGAATTAAGAAACTGTACAAATTTACAGTTTATGCATGCAGCTGTATGGATATTGCACATTTCTGAGCAGGTAATGAACGGATATCACACAGAAACTGTAGATATTGCACAGTAATGATTATAGAAATTGCACAGAACTTGCGTGTGTATGGCACTTGTACCAATCGGTCAGCAGCAGATACTGCACATTAATTAGAGGTGGGGTAAGATGCAGGTCCAGTGGTGTGTTCGTGATAGAGCGCACTATGATAGTGATGTGTGAATCTATAGTGTGTTTATGACTGAGAGTCTCTGCTAGTCTGAGTAGTGCACTACTTTTAAAAAATTTTGGAAAAGTAAACTAAATAAAGACCAGTTCAAAGTCTGGAAGCAAAGTTTAAAGAGTCTGAGGACACGAACCAAAGACGTGATCGTGCCTTTTTTACTGCAAGCTTGAACACATTCTGGGTGAAGGACCTAGCTGTCAGTCGAGGAAGCTTCATGATGGCTCCTGTGATGCTGGCGAAGATGAAACTGCAACCTCCGGGAGCGACTGGCGTCCGTTGGCAGTCATGATTGTTTACCTCTGAATTGGTGCGAGCAACATGAAGCACTGTTCTTGTCTGTTCAGACTAATGTATCAAATAGGTCACATATTAAAAGATATTGAAAACAGCCAAAGTTTTGATTTGGGCCACTTTTACCTGCTGCATGAACAAAAGTGCATGAACAGCAAAGTGGAACTCCAGTTCCCCTTGAGAACCTCTACTATATCAAGAATACACGGTACCACAAATATGAAATATGTCCACTTGTATGTTAATACAGGCAGGCACTGCTGGTCTTACTGGTCGTCAGTTAACAGAATTGGAAACTGCATTCAGATGGTTTTCATGTTCATGTTCATGTGAACAAAATAATGTTATAATAAATACATTCTGATCAAACCCATTTTCTCCACTCGTATAGCTAATACAAAATGTACTGCCTGTTAAATAGGGAAAAATCTCTTTAGGGTCAATTTTGAGCAAATATAATGATAATAATAATGAATAAAATACAATTATGAAGTAAGAAAAGAAAATTAGTTGAAAAATATTCAGTAGAAAAAGTAAACGCAAACATTTATTTTCTTTTTCATAAAAAAAGTTTATGTACAGACACTGAAAACTGCAATCAGGTTAACAAATAAGTTAAAGCAGTTGGAGCAGAATGTGTATTTTGAATCTGCTCTGATTTTGGTGTAACTGCAGTCTTCTTTCTTCCTTCCCTCCTGCTGCTGATGCTTTTAGCGCTGCAGGTCCCGTATGCAGGCTGTAGAATTGATTCTGTCATTATGATGTATTGCCCAGCGAGGTGGAGATTCAACCTATAGAAAAGTAAAGACTGTTTTTGGGCCAGTGCTCATATTAAATGTAGAGCAAAGAAGATGTATGTACAGTAGGTCCCTTACAAGGAATAAAGGCTTTTTACTTTTTCTAAAAAACTTTTCTGAAGAAAGAAAAAAAAAATCTGAAGTACAACTTTTTTGTACAGGTCAGCAGATCTGCAGTGATGCCCAGCAACCAAGACACCTAAAAGTAGACTTGAGTAGAGAATCTGATTGAGTAATTCAGGACACTGTCTTCAAATTTCATTGGCTGAAACGCACTTCGGCATTAAATCCCACCTTTCGTCTCGCTCATCGCTGAAATGTCCATTTTTCTGTTCAGGACCTCAGTATGCTGAGATTTTTGTTGGGAGTGACGAGGCTGGACAAGATTAGAAATGAGCAGATCAGAGGGACAGTGAAGGTGGAGCAGTTTGGAGATAAAGCCAGAGAGGCCAGGTTGAGATGGTTTGGACATGTGTTGAGGAGGAATAGTGGATATATTGGGCAAAGAATGTTGGAGATGGAGCTGCCGGGTAGAAGGAGAAGAGGTAGACCTCAGAGAAGGTTTATGGATGTAGTGAAGGTGGACATGGAGATGGTTGGTGTAAAAGTAGAGGAGGCAGTGGATAGGGCAAGATGGAGGCAGATGATCCGCTGTGGCGACCCCTAAAGGGAGCAGCCGAAAGAAGAAGAACCTCAGTATGTTTCTGTAGAGGAACTGAATTCATATTTGTCTCTTTGTCCCTGAGAGCCGTACAGTACTAATGGAAATTCTCTTTTGTCCACGATTTTGCACAGTTGCTTGTTTCCTCTGGCAGTGTTTTGGTTATAGATATGGATATTAGGGCTGCAGCATTTGGTTGGTAAAGTCAGTCAAGGACAATGTCAGTTATGGCAAAAAAGTTATTTACCTAACCCTTTTCTGCATTAGGCATGAAGTACACCTAAAAGGCTATTAGTCTTATTTCAAAAATGGTGTAATTGATAGAAATCTAAAAAAGAATTTAATCATTTTATCATATCGACATCAATTACCATTTACCCGTGCAATCTGCAGTGAATACAGTAAGAGTAAATGAGTACAGTAGCATTGGACATTGGGCTATTTTAGTCTTCCAGGCTTGGAAAAGAAATGCGAATTTTGTAATATTAAATATTGTCTTGAATCTTATATTCTTACAGAATATTCTGAAGAGGAAAAGCTTGTTTCTATTAATACCTGAATGAAACTTTTACTCTTATTCTTTGGCAATATTATTATTATTATTATTATTATTATTATTATTATTATTATCCATCTATGTCAGCATTTAATGTCTTGTTTCCCTGTGGAAAAGTTCATAAAAATAGTACATTTTGAATGTCTTTTCTGGCTTCAAGTACTTTAATTATTATCAATTATATTGATAAAATCATCAATCTGGAATAAAAGACCAGGTTAAGATGTGTGATATCTCATGTCGGTGTATTCATTTATTCCTGTTGTGTGCATTTCAGACTGCCGTTCCATTGTTGCCATTGTATATAAACTTATAGCGTTTAAATAGTTTATTTATTAGGTAAAATCTCTAACATCATGGGTTGTGTTTATTTTGAATATACGCACTTTGAGATGACTTCAGACCTTACCGTGTGCGTGTGCGTGCGTGTGCGTGTGTGTGCGTGTGTGTGTTCAGAAAAAGGGTAGACTGCAACAGGAACTCATGCAGTCAGGGAAAAATAGTGCACTATATTACACACAGAGCCTTCAGTTTCCCAAAATAATCAAGGAAGAAGGACCTTTGTATGGTGTGTGTGCGTGTGTGTGTGTGTGTGCGTGTGTGTGTGTGCATGTGTGTGTGTGTGTGTGTATGTATGTATGTGTGTATATATATATATATATATATATATATATATATATATATATATATATATATATATATATATATATATAATTATAATTATAATTATAGTTGGCTGTTATTATATTGCATTTATACTGTTACTATATTGTTATTATATAGTTTCTCCTTCTGCTCGCTTGTGTAGTAAGGAATCAAGTCTAATGGTCCCACCCATTCATATGCATATTATTTGCTTCATAGTGTTCTTAAATACCTTTTAAGGTTTGCTATTTTAAGTTCCTCTTTCCCACAATGTATCGCTGAATCTTTAAAACACTTTATTGTTCAGTTAAGTCTGTTTTTTTTTTTTTTTTTTTCATTTGTTTGACCTTTTTGAAACTCTGGTTACTCCATTAATTATCAGAATGATTGGTAGATTATTCAACTGCTGATGCTTGTTAGTGACAGCCCTGTTTGTTACTGTGCCTGTGTAACGCAGCTGTCCTCACCCCAGTGTTATTGCTTGCTGTCCTCTGTAGGTGAGGTTGAAGGACTCTCTGGTCAGCTCTCTGCAGTTCTGTAAGGCCAGAGACACGGAGCTGGCCTGGATCGATGGTGTGCTGGACATGCGGGTGGTAAAGGTGGACACGGGAGTGCTGCTGGAGGAAGGAGAGACCAAGGACGAGATCGAAGACGGTGAGCTCGCCATGGATGTGACCTCTGACCTGGCGACCGAGCCCAGCACCGTTGCAACGCAGCGGGCCATGAAGACGCTGTTCGGAGAGGACGAGAAGGAGATTTCAGAGGAGAGTGACGTCATTCCCACCCTGGAGCCCCTGCCTCTAACTGAGGTGAGAGAGAGAAAAGGGGGACTGGGAGTATTGGATGGGTGGACAGACAGACAGAAAAAAGGATGGATGGATGGATGGATGGATGGAATTGCAGATTAGCAACAGTAACAAATGGATGGACAGACTGACAGACACAGGAATAGAGAGGTAGGACAGGCTGGAAGGATAAAAGGATGGAAGAAAGGAAGGATAAAGGAAAGAAGGGAGTAGGGGAAAAAGGAAGGAAGGATGGATAAAAAGAAGGCAGGAACGATGGATAAAAGGAAGAAAGGAAGGAATGGAGGATATAAGGAAGGAAGGAAGGAGTGAAGGAGAGATCAAAGGAAGGGAGGAAGGATAAAAGGTGGGAAGGGTAAAAGGAAGGAAGAAATGGTGGAAGGAAGGAAGTCAGCTACTTGCACAGGAGAGTTTTTTGTCCTTTGTTTGTTTGTTTATTTAACACCCTTTGGTAAAACCAGCCACCCTTTACATAGTGCGAACATTTAATGATTAATGGGCCAATAGAAAAGGTCCAAAACGGCTTGGCGTAAAATCTCTTTACATGAACTTGCATTAAAAGTTCTGATTTTAATCTCCTGTGAAGTTGAAGTTACACAGATGGAGCTGGTTTTGTTACCACAGCAACGATGCAGGGAAACCTGAGGTAGTCCGTGGAGGGAGCAGGACGCGTGTAGAGAAACAGACGCTTTTGAATTAGAGCAGCTGCAGAAATGGAGGTAATATAGTCGACAGAAGAAGAGGAGGAGGGAAAAAGGGAGAGGTAGAGCGAATGGAGAGGGGAAAGAGGGCGAACAGAGAGAAAGAGAGAGCGTGGGGGTGCTGATCTCATGACAGAAGTGTAGAGGGTGGAGGTGTACCCCTCAGGAGAAAGCAAGATAATGTGGAGTTTACGTTGGGACAGCGTGGGCGACGAGAGACAAAAGAGAGATGCCAGAACTGTGGAGAGATTAAAATAGATGTGCTGACCTTAAGAGAGCAGCAAACAGACGCATCGTTCTGAGCTGTAGGACGGCGCTCAGAGACTGCAGCACAGAGTGGGCCGGATAAAACGCTGCAAAGCTAAAGGCTCTTCACTACTGTACTCTCCACATCCAGCCAGTTACTGCCTCTGCACTCAGCTGTGAGCGCCAACACTGAGCCAGGAGATATGTGAAGTAGAAAGTGTTCTGAGAAGACATTAAAGGGCTCAGATCATAGATTTTTGTAGCATTTTAATTTGTACCCCTCAGATGCTTTATGACATCTGTGTTTGAAGTGCACACTCGAAAATTTTATCCAGAAAATGTTTGTGAGTAGAAGAAGAGATCTCTCTTTATCCCCTTGAATTAAAGAAACCTTGAAACCTTTTTTGCTTCTGTGCCTTTAAGACTGCTATATGTAAGTGAGCTCGGTTCTGATTGGCTGTACTGTACCATGCCTCATTCTAAAAGCAGTCAGATTTGAAACGCTGCTTGTAACCGCAGCTTAAATGGACGGGGTTAAGCTGCTCTTGGTCGAATAAGTGAATGTATGTAAATTGATGGGTTTTTGTGACCTCACAAAAACAAATATTCAAGGTGAGCTGTTTCTGTTTTCATATGTGGACTATATAGACAGAAGGGTACCATGTTAACATGCTACATTAAAATGTTGCTTTAAAGAAGTGAGGAAAAATTGGTTTTCTATGATATGGGCTCTTTAATATTTTAAGAGTATTATTTTTGGTCCTCTTGGCACTTAACAGTAAATGAATCTTGAAGTACTTGCATTGCCTCATTGTTTGGGCCTAAATACATTAAAAATATGTTTGTAGCCAAAAGCTCATCACAAAACTGTCAAACTATGCCTCAGGCATCATACCGTGTATTCAAAACCATTTCTTGTAATAAATTTCTATGAGGAGCTTTTAGAGGCATTAAACTCTTCAGATGTCTTTGTTTACAACTTTGCTGTTTAATTATGCAGAAATGTAGAAAAATCAGTGGACTTCTCCTTAGAGTCATGTTTGTCCTTCGTGTCCTTTGAGGTAGCTTTGACCCATTTATCTAAAATTACTTAAAAGAGAATTCCAGTGGTTTTAAAAAGATTTCTGCACAGCTCAGTTGTTGGGCTGTAAACAAAGTCATTCAGAGTGGTTTGGTGTGAAATGGTTTCTTTACAATGGTGGTGGTAGGAACCAGGGGTCACCATGACTACAACACAAGTATAGATCTTTTATTTAATATCCAAAACCACTAGTGAACCTACATGTATCTTCTATACATAATGTTGATAGTAAAATAGTGATGACGCCCTTCGTGTACCTCTCCAAGCCCAAAAACCTTTTTAAAACAACCATAAAACACTGTCTCAGGCATCGGGTTGGGTGTTCATAACTATTTAATGTAATACGTTTCTGTGAGGGAGCTTTTAAAGGCATTAAATTCTTCAGACGTCTGGTTCCTATCACCACCACAGTGAACAACAGAATTACTTTGAACTTAAGTGGTACTTTTTTTTTTTTAATCCCACAAACGGGGAAATTCCTCCACGCATTTAACCCATCCGTGAAGTGAAATACCACATACACACTAGTGAATACACACACACGAGGGGGCGGTGAGCACACCTGCCCGGAGCGGTGGGCAGCCCTATCCACGGCACCTGGGGAGCAATTGGGGGTTAGGTGTGTTGCTCATGGATTGTCAGTGCTGGGGATCAAACCGGTCACAGGGCCAGTTCCCTAACCTCCAGCCCACGACTGCCCCGCCAGTTAATTGTGTAGAAATTTAGAAAAATTGGTGTAATTCCCCTTTCACTGTATGCATTTTTTGTTCCTGCAGACTCCGGGTCACCAGGCCGTCTTCATAAATGAGCCGCGGCTGTCGGACTTTAAGCAGGTTCTGCTGCGGGAGGGCATCCAGGCTGAGTTTGTGGGCGGAGTCCTCGTCTGTAATAACCTGGTGGCCGTACGAAGAGTGAGTTCACGTGTCATCACTTCTGTCTCCTGCCTCACCTGATCAGCTGTTGTATTATTATTATTATTATTATTACTATTTAGATTTTTTGTAATTGTTTTTTATTAAATGACTTTTGCCTTGATGTTATATTTAATGTACAGAAGATGAAGGAGGGCCTTGTTTGATGTTTCTGATTGTGGCAGCTGTCATTAGAGCTGATCGGTTATGATGACTTTGCTCATCTCTTTTAAATCTTGTTTTTCTCTCTTTCTTAATTTTTTGCTTCTCTTTCCTTTTCTTTCACTTTCTTTTATCTGTCTCCGCCTCTCTTTGTCCCTCTTTCTCTCCGTCTGTCTTTCTTCTACTATTTCCCTTTCATCTTTCTTCTTATTCTTCTTTCTCTCTTTCTGTCATTGTGCCCCGTCTTTCTTTCTTCTTTTTTCTCCTTTTTTCTCTATCCCTCACTTTCTCATTTTCTCTTTCTCTCCTTTTCTTTTTATCTTTCCTGTTTGTTCTTCTTCACTCTTACTTTCTCACTTACCTCTCCTGTTTTTTCCTTCTCTCTTTTTCTACCTTTTCTTTCTAATACATTTTCATTCTTTAAATGTGTCCTGTTCGTTCTCTTGTTTTCTCTCTTTCTTTGTCTTTTATCTGTTTTTCTACTTCTCTCCTTCTCTTTCTCTCTGTCTCTTCCTCCATTAATCACTCTTTCTCTCCTCTCTGTCTCTCTCCTTTCCATCTCTTTCTCTTCTCTTCATCTGTCTGTCTCTTTTTTCTCTCTCCTCTCTGTCCCATCTCTCCTCTCCACCCCTCCATCTCTCACTCCATATCTCCTCCCTCCCTGTTTCTCCTCTTCATCTCTCTTCTCTCCATCTGTCTCTCTCCTTTCATTTTTTCTCTCTCTCTTCTCTCCTGTGTTGGTCTTTCTCTTCCTCCATCTCTCACTCTCTCCTCTGTCTCTCTCTCCTCTCCATCTCTCTCTGTCTCTTTCTCTTCTCCCTCTCTCTCTCTTCCTCCACCTCTCTCCTTTCTCCATCTGTCTGTATGTCTCTCTCCTTTATTTTTCTCTCTCTCTCCTCTCTGTCTGTCCATCGTTCTCTTTCTCCCTCTCTCTCTTATTTCTCCATCTGTCTGTCTCTGTCTTTCTCTCTGTCCTCCCTCCCTCTATCTCTCTTCTCTCCATCTGTCGATCTCTTTCTCTCTTCCTCCCTCTCACTCTCCTCTCCATCTCTCTTCTCTCCATCTGTCTGTCTCTCCTTGATCTCGATCTCTCTCTCTCTCTCTCTCTCTCTCTCTCTCTCTCTCTCTCTCCCCATCTCTCTCTCTCCATCTCTCTCCCTCTCTATTGCCCCCTCTCCATCTCCTCTATTCTCTCCATCTGTCTTTCTCATCTTTGTTATTCTCTCTCTCTCTCTCTCTCTCTCTCTCACTCTCTCTCTCTCTCTCTCTCTCACTCACTCACTCACTCACTCACTCACTCACTCACTCACTCACTCACTCTCTCTCTCTCTCTCTCTCTCTCTCTCTCTCTCTCTCTCTCTCTCACTCACTCACTCACTCACTCACTCACTCACTCACTCACTCACTCACTCACTCACTCACTCACTCACTCACTCACTCTCTCTCTCTCTCTCTCTCTCTCTCTCTCTCTCTCTCTCTCTCTCTCTCTCTCTCTCTCTCTCTCTCTCTCTCTCTCTCTCTCTCTCTCTCTCTCTCTCTCTCTCTCTCTCAGACGGAGGCTGGTCGTATAGGTCTGGAGGGCTGTCAATGTGAGGACTACTACAGGATCCGTGAGCTGCTGTATCAGCAGTATGCTGTGGTTTAGCGCTGTTTTCTGCAGAGAGCTTCTCTGACGGGGCCAACCTGCAGCTGTCTGAGCCCGGACGCGTCCTTATTTCTTATTTTTGTAGTTTTTCTGAGTTTATTTTTACTGTCTGTTTACCCCGCAGTGCGTGGCAGATGCTCGCGGCCTGAGCGCGCTCAGTAGGACCTTGGATGTCCTCTGAGGTTCTCTCCTGAGCTCTGAACTCCGGCCAAATCGTTGAGAACACATTTTTGTTGAATTGTTCTACGAAAAGAGGACTTAAGGATGTTTTTTTCCTGTTGTTTTTGTCTGATAAAATCAGTTTTTTGAATGAAACATGTCTGTCTGTTCTCTCTCTCTTTCTCGAAACAGTTGGTCTTGTTCTTAGTTTGTGTCCAAACAGCAGATGGAGCCATTTTTCAGACGTCTCCACTGGCCTCGTTTGTGTGCAGTGAGACCAGCTTTGAAACATCACACCATCTTAATGACTCACAGAGAAACTCAGCAGATAATATATCAGCAGATGACAGGATGTTTTCCCACAACACAAACATGCATTGAATCTAAATTTCAGATGGTTTTTTACCCCAAACTCCTGTCTCTACTCTAAACCAATAACCAGTGTTGACCTACAGAACAGCCCAGAGCTGACTGTCACCAGCTAACCCAGCCCAGAATTGAGTCTCAATTCGCACATCAACTGCTCTGTTAAGTGAATTTTCCTGAGGTAACGTTAAGCTCTAATGTGACTAACATTTAATAAAAAAAATAGCAGTGGAAAAATTATAACTACAATGAAAGATGGAGAGAAGGTCGATGAAGTGAATTCCATATTAAGCAATATACAGACAGGATTCGTTTTTTAGTGTAATTTAAGGTCATTTTTAATGTCGTTTCTCAGTGATTTTAGTCCCAGAGGGTGAAGAAATAAGCCCAGATGATATTAATACTGTACAAATTGATATTGATTAAAAACAGCTGGTTTCCAAAGCCTAGGCTGCCGAGGTAGGTGGCATTTCTCTGCCGCTACGTCACAGAAGGCTGTTCGAAGTTGAAGGACCCTTTATAGACCGCCTAGAAAGGCAGCCTAAGATCTCAGTGCTTTTGAGGACGCAGCAGATGTATCCTTCCAGGCCTTCGGCTACCCATAGTTCTCTGCTCACGAACAGTGAAGGATAAAAAAAACCCTAATAAGTGTAAAATGACATTAATTAAAGCATTCGTCCATAGATCATATCGTTCATATATTGTACTTTGTTTAGAAGTATTGGTGTATACCTTGATTATATATAGATCTCCATTTCTGTGAAGAAATGAAATAAATTCAATGAAATTTTCTCTCCCAAGTTCCCTCACGAGTTTTGTGCTGCTCTGCCTTGTTAGTGCTCTTCCATTTCTATGACCTATAGGCTACTTAGGAGGAGTCTTCATGGGACAGTCCAACCGAAGACCACCATAGAGGTTCGAAGAAACTTTTACTGGTGTTCTCGGTGGCCAAAATCAAGTTAATGTGTGAACACTGTTCAATCTGATGAAAATCTTCATTTACAGGCTCACTGCAAGTAATCTGATGCAAAATGCTGTGCATGCGTGGAGCAGCGCTCAGCGTAAACGTTACCAGGATGGCGAACATCACGCGAGGTCCAGTCAGAGTGAGATGAGCAGCAGTGAGCAGTGCTTGTGTTTTTAATTGCTTTAAACTGATGTCAGACTCAGGAAAACGTCCTTCACACGTCCTTATTAAAGAAGGCCGAGAGGAAGATCAGAGCATGAACTTCGTCTATTCTGCAGACCAGTTTCTGCTCCGTCATTGAACGTGATAAACTCTCACTATGACGTGATGCGCATGCGAAGAACTTGCTTATATGTTCCGATTGGGAACGTAATCGGATTCAGGCGTTTACATGGCTGTTATTTTTCTGTTTAACAGATTATTTAGAGGTTTAACCCCCATCGTTCACTCGGATAGGAATTGTATTCTGAATGGCCTCAATCAGACTAGACTATTCCGATTGAGGTGTTTACAAGGACGTATTCTATTCCGATTCAGCTATTAGTCGGATTATTAATGGATTATTAGGCTGCATGTAAACGTGACTAGTGTTGGCATTGGTCTCCGCCAGGGTTGTGCCCATGATATTCATGGACAGGGTGTCAAGGTGTAGCCAAGGTCAGGAGGGCATTATGTGTGGAGGCCGGAGGGTGGCGTCTCTGCTATACGCAGACGATGTTCTTTTGGCTGGATCCCATGGATACCTCCAACGGTTTGGACCTACCACCTGGAGCAGTTTGCAGCTGAGTGTGAAGCGGTTGGTATGTGGATCAGCACCTCCAAGTCCATGGTCCTAGCCCGGAAAAGGATGGCATGCCCACTTCAGGTAAGGGGAAAGGACCTGCCCCAGGTGGAGGAGTTTAAGTATCTCGGGGTCTTGTTCACAAATGATGGGAAGAGGGATTGTGAGATCGGCCGTGTGAACTTCACTGAGGTCTCAGCTGAAACACAAGATGAGACGTGTAATATTGCTGGGCCCTTGCTCAGAAGAAACATCTGAGTAGCAGGAGAGACTTAAGCCAAAGTCTCATTTTCTCTTCAAACTGCACTTCCGCAGGGAAATGGACTATTTGAAAAAACAGTCAAGTAGTCAGAGCTTAGATATTTACAAGAATTCTGTTCTGAACTATTTAAACTCGAGACGTTATTAGAGACCATAATAAACTAAATACATACAAAATCATAATCAACTGGGTACTTTCTATTTTGAGGTGTCTGTCCCAAAAACATACCCCCTAAATTTAAACTTGTGAAAATAATTCTTAATTTAAAAAAATAAATAAACTTTTTCATTGGGCCTTATCCATCTCTGTCCCTCAAGGCCCCATGGTGATCTGTTAGATCTCGTTGTTTTGAAGTAAACGTGTGAAAATGAGTGTGGAACATTAAGAATCGTCACCAATAAAACTTTCTGCAATTAAGTAAACATTTTTGAGTTTCAATTAAAAATAAGATGATTTTATGTGTACAGCTGTTTAAAACTATTTGCTAGTCAGGTACTCGCTTGCGTTTTTGATTTCGGCTCAAAATGAGCTTAAAATTGTCACCACTGAAACAGTCACTACTGAAACATTTGGGAAAGTCGTTAAATCATCAGTTTTGACAGAATTATCATAATTAAGGTGCAGGATCACTCAAAACGAAAGGATTTCGGTTTAAAGTCGAAGTCGGTTAAAAGTCTGAAATGCTCTGACTTTGAGCCGGTTCGGTAGAATGATCGATATATTTTAGCTTTGATGTGAACGTCTGATTAATACTCTTAAAAATGGTTCTTCAAGGGTTCTTTAGAGAAGAAAATGGTTCTTTATAGAACCCTGAACACTCAAAGAACCCTTTGCATGATTACATTTGTAGAACCTTTTTGATAAGGGTTCTATATAGCACCAAAAACCATTCTTCTATTGTTACGATGTCAAGTATGTTACAATAGAAGAACCCGTTTTGGTGCTGTTTAGAACCATTTTCAAAAATGTTCTATATAGAAACATCTACAGCACTTGCCCCATCAATCGGAAGAACCCTATCACAATACAAAGAACCCTTTTCTTGTGAAGTGTTCCTAGTTCTATATAGAGCCATTTCTTTTCTGAAGAACCCCTGAAGAACTATCATTTTTAAGTGTCTAGCAGTGAAGTTTACAAGCCAATTGATGTACATTATCCATGTAGCTCCAGTGCAAAACTTTACTGTATTTGAGATCAGAGGCAGAATCGTGCGCCTTATGTTCTTACCTAAACTAGCACTTTACACAGCTCTCCCATCTCGGCCGCTGCTCTGAGTTCGCCCAGGCGCTGTAGATGAGCCCACACATTGCGTGAGTGTTCACTCGTCTGGACGACTTGCATAATACGTTTCTGCACTTTGGAGACATTAAATTTTAAAGTCTTTTTTAATAAACCACAGTATTGTCCTGCCTCTACCCCCAAACCATAAATTCACATCATTTATATATATATACACATTTTTTTTTCCTGGAGTGTGTGAACTTCTGTAACCCTTTCTGTGATGGAGAAGTGTGGACTGGTCTGTGAGACAGCATGATGTTCGCCGACCCCAGACGCTGCTTTTCATTTTGATAATTGACTGGTAGTGCCAGAAATGTCCACTGGCTAATCCTCTTAGCTTTCGTAATGCTGACTCTGTCACTGGAGCTGCCGTTTTAATGGAAACAGCAGCTGTGAGCTGAAGAGTGCAGTGAACATGGAGATGGCCCTCGGGCGCAGGGGTCGCTCTGACCCCCACGGCTTGGTGGGACATGCCCAGCATGGCTTACAGCTGTGAGAAAACGCTGGTATTGTCTGTATGAATGGCAGAAAATCTTCACCCTGGTCGTTATAATGAATGCCGACAGTCTTATTTAAAGTGACAGCTGGCGAAACTGAATCAAATTTACATTTTTATAAACGTACAGTTTTATAAACCATATCAAAATCTAACAGAGAGCTCTGAGCAACTCCACGCCGTTTCAGGTAACTGATGATTTAACATGCAGTTAGCACCACGCTGTGCAGGTTCCATGACTTGTCCGCTGGCCTTGTATGTCCAGCGTGAGACCAAAGAAGCAACGTTCAGACAAAACATGGCTCATGTTTCAAGCTTTATTTATTTATTTATTACATTTTCCCCCAGTTGTCTCTCAAATTGGTTTTGTCCTGTTCTTACCACTAACAAGGTCTCAATTCAATTCAACTGTGTCATTATACAATACAGGGTAGTACAGTATAACGAAACACTGCCGGGCTGCTTTTCCAGTGCAGTAATAAGAGATGCATAGTAAACAGTGCAAAGACAAAGACAGTAAAAAACAGACAAGATGTGCATAGGCAAGTGTTATAGGTGTACTGGACGTATAGACAGTTAGTGCATGGTCAGATATTCCAGTGTATCAGGTATATAGACAGAAATGTGCATGGGGAGTTGCAGTCCAGTACAGTCAACGCAGAATGTAAACAGTGATCTGTATATAAAGTGTACAGTGCAGGTAGAGAGTAGCAGCATAATGTTCAGGTAACATCTTAAATAAACAGTAACAGTATAAATATATAAATATACTAGAAATAAGGCTCAGCCAGAGATGAAGTGCACAGCATACAGTCCTCTGAGCTGGTGGAGCTCAGTGTGTAGTGTGCTGGGTGATCAGGCTGATCACTCACAGACTGTAGTGTTGTTGTTAAGTCTCCCCATTTCATGCACTACTACCAAACTGGGAGGACCAAGGCTAGCATGCATTTCCTTCAAGACACGTGAACCTCCACCACATCTTTTCACACCGCCACTGACACATCACTGGATCCCAACATGCTCGGAGGAGAACACTAACTTCAGGAGCTGACAGTTATCTGCCACAGCTAGCGCTGTGCTGAGTGATGGAGGGAGAAAGGAGGACCGTCCTACCCTGGACACAGATTGCTGATGAAACGTCTCGCATTTAGGGTAAAGGGACCACTGATCTCATAAGCTAGGCTTCTCAAGAGTCTTGTGGGTTTCATAGCCAAGAGCTGCCCAGAAAAGGCGCCGTCTGCCTGACATGCAAATAACCAATCACAGACTCCTGTTTAGGATGATGTATAGAGGCAGGTGATTGATTAGAGCAGACCTATAGACAACAAAGGGTTATGCATTTACAAATAAGGTACCTGCTACACACATTTTACTCTGAAATGCTCATTTTTTGCACAGATAACAGAGCAGGCAGATAATAACCGCTATAAGTAAGCGCATACACATGGATGTGAGGATATCCGAGAATGCACTGGCAAAATCCTGATTGTTGTGGCCACACCTTCTTGTTCTTGCTATTACACCAAAAAAACCCCCAAAAAACCCACTGCATATAAATTTAATGCTGTCTTGCCTGAGAAGAAAACAGTAGAAAGAAGTAGTTTCAGACATCTCTCAACAAAAAATACCAACGCCATTCTTTACAATAAAAGCATTCCAACAAGTTCAAATAACAGAATAAAATGATGAACATGAGGTGATAGTATCTTTCTGTTGTTCTGCACAAAGCGGTGGGATGTTGGCATCACTACTTCTTTTACTCAGCGCTGAGTGGTTGGCAGCTCGCTGGCCGAGGAGAGCAGTTTTACAGGGGACAGAAAAGTAAATTAGGCACTGTTAGGAAGTCCTATAATTTCAGCTGCGTTGAAATATTCAGTGCTCTCCTATGTTGCGAAAACAAGTGCATTTGCCTGGATGAAAATGATTCCCCTCATTCCGGACTCCCTCCAGAGCGCCCTCTAGTGTGCGACCAACCTGGACGAAGGTTCTACTCAGCAGAAATTCTCTGGGTGTGGTCGGCTTAATAGACAAAAGATCTAGCAGACACTCTGTATATCTCAGTGCGCGGCGCATTTGAAGTTCAAGGTGAGGGGAACACTGAATGAAGTATTATTTAACCACACTGTTTGTTTGTCCATGAAATCGTCTTTTTCAACTTTTTTCAACCGGTTTAAAACCACGAGAGCCCAACCTTCGTCACTTTGAGTCTAGAGCAGTGTGGTGATTGTCCTGCTTTAGCACACCTCCTAAACCTGGTCATTAGCTGATGAGTTGAATCTGGTATGTTTAATCAGGGAAATCAACAGAACTCATCTGTGGTGGAGGTTTCCAATCCAGTTAATGAACGAATGTTGAACGGCAGGTATTGTGACGGGATTATTGTTCATCTGTTTTTTGCTGTAAGTGCATATTATTCCCAGGTGAAAGGTCAGCGAGCGCAAGACGTTCCTGTTATTTCAGGACACTATTAGGTATTAGTGACTATATTGCAATGCTAAAATAATGCCCAAATTGATTTGGTGCATCTATGTGGGAATTTTACCGGATAAACTCTAGCCTGCTGTCTGTTTTGACTGTATGTTGCTTCAGGCTAAGAGCATCTGCTCAGTTACATAATACAAGCCCTGATGTGATGACAAAGTGAATTAATCAATTAGCTGATATTTGAGGAATCCCTTGAAGATCAAATAATGGCAAACTGGTGGTCACTCATAATTTGATTCGGTTAATGGTCCTTCAGTTTAATCTTATTTCCATTAAGCTGACAATTTATGTAGACCATAATATCGTTTAGCACAGGGCTGATGGACTACAATCTGGAAGCACTACAAACTTTAGTGCTATTTTATTTAACAAACCTGCTCCAGTTCATCAGCTCATTAGGACACCCTCCATGAGTTGATTAGAGTAAGAGCTAAACTCTGCAGTGCTGTAAGTGTAGCCGAAAGCCTGTTTTCTAGGAGAGTGTTTTAGATTAGTCAGTGCTGCTCAGATGTTCCAAAACCTCAGCGTTCCAGTGCTCATTAGGCCTTAACTTACTCTTTAGGACTCCAGAATTGTTATAAAGAACTGTCAGCTGGTTAGTGTAATTAATTAACTCACCAACCCTTGTGTAAATTTCCACTCTCAGAAATGTCATTATATAACGGCAGCTAAGGGGAACAAGGCAAGATCTGGAAGAATAAGACAACTCACAGACAGAACTGCTCTTATGCTGGCCAGCAAGGCAAAGCAAAACCCCCATATCACAGTAAAGGACCTGTAGGGAGGTTTAGCTGAGTGGTGGTGCACCATTCTATTGAGAAGTGTTGCTTGCACAGACATAATCTGCATGGAAGAGTTATCAGACGGAGAGCTTACCTCCAACTTTATCACAAAAGTCAACATCTGAAGCATGCAAAAGATAAGATAAGGCTTTATTGTCATTCACATCACATGTGGTACATGTGGTGGAACGAAATAGTGAACTCAAGGTCCCAGTTAACTCCCAAAAGTAACGATAAACAAAAAATAGTAAGGTGCAAATAACAGCAGCATGAAACACAGCAGCATGAGTACGAGGTAGAAGAACCACGAAGTGCACAGCTTAATACTGATAATGTATAAAGTGACATGTAGGGGTGATATAGTGGAGGGGTGATACAGTGGAGGCACTGATTCAGTACAGCAGCAGAGATAAATAAGTGGACATGAAGTGCCATTGCAGTGATGTCTAATTGGAGTTTAAGAGTCTTACGGCTTCAGGGAAGAACAACATTTGATCAAAAGAATGCTTTGCTGACTTTTAAGCATCAGGGTGGATTGTGTAGATAGAAGAATGGACTATGCCTTCAATATGTGTAGTATGAGGGAAGACTGGTTGAGGGAAGGATGAGAACTCTGAGAACTTGGGCTGGAATACTGGTTCACTTCTGCCTCTAGCTAGAAGGCCAGACCCCAGTGTAACTGTCATAGGACTGTCACAGGACTGAAGAACAAGAAGGAGATGAGGTGGTGGTGGAGACTGCAAGAACATCAAATTGGGAAATTGAAGGAGGGAATTTGGAATGCTAGACTGGACGGAGGAAGGGTTTCTCATAACATCAAACTCTGGAATCAAATGAACCTGAGAAGGGACTGGCGTCTACAACAGGACACAGATCCAAAACATACCTGACAAAGTTGATAGGAAGAAATGCTTCCCCTGTACCCCTGACCTGAGTATCTGAATAATCCATAGACAGGCTTCCACCTTCTGCTGAAGAGTGGCAAAGTGTACCCATGTATTTATACCCTTCCTACATTCTTTCTTTAGGAGTGCCCTCCGCAGCAGCAAGTGGACTTCAGGAAGTGGACTTCAGGAAAACAAATACAAGAATATTGGACCCTGTGAATTTCATTACCACATGGTATGATGGCAATTTGGTTACAAAATGCTTTTCCTTTGCCTTTTTCTCTCATTGTGCGTGCGTCATGTCTTATGCGAACATTCTTGTTCCAGTGGTTTTCTCCTGCTGTACGCTCAGCAGGGGTAATAAATCCCCTCCTAACATCTTCCCTCTCAGTGGGGGGTGCTGCCTACCCACAGCTAACACACACATTAGTCCTGAGTCAGCAGGAGTGTGTGTGTGTGTGTGTGTGTGTCTATATTGTGTGAAACAGCCTCCTGTAGAGTTAGACTGTTAACAGTGTGATCCCCTTATACCAGTGTTTCTTAATCCTGCTCAACCTCCTGAAGGCTTTAGGAAAAAGTGTCTGCTCAGCTGTCATTACTTGAGAAGATGGTGCTAAATGCACTGACATCACCCACTTAGTTAATGGAAAAGCCAAAAAAGCTAATTTACACGTTCTCCTCTTAAGGCCAAAAATGGTGAAAAAAAAGGGCAGAGCAAGTATTGCAAGGATGCAACATTTAACGCAGTGGAACCTTCACATCAAGTCCAGTGTGATGTTTTTAAACACTATGAAAATGAGAGAAGAGGAAGGGAATATGAATTCCTCAAGAAGTAGCAGCTATTCATTTCTTTTGTTTTAAACGCTGCAGCTAAAAGCTGCTCACTAATGAGCTAAAACTGCAGCTAACCTGTTCTTCTACAGCATTTTTACAGAAAAGTATAATAAAACATACCGACAAATATAAGCAAAACTTTCATGTTTTACTGTTCTGTTAAAAGATCAATGTTTTACTGAGTTGTTGGGAAGTATATATACATAGTGATTTTAGTGGTCATTAATGGAATACTGGGGTGCCCATGCACATCTTTATCTAGGATACGCCAAGATATACAAATAAACAGCTGTAAACGGTCATTAAGTTGTGTTAAGGTATTCACTGTCACTCCCTAGTCTTTTATACACTGTCCACACAGACTGCAATAGTTTGGGCTTGAAATGAAGTGTTTTGTTGATTTTTAAGTGAAAGGAAGTAACCTCAGCAGTTTTTTTTAAGTTTATGTATATATATGTATACATATATATACATATATACATATATATATATATATATATATATATATATATATATATATATATGTATTTCTGCAGTTTCTATTTTCTAGTAATTGTGTTGCTTGTTGTTTAAACTTTTCATATAAGCCCTGCTTCAAGAAAGTTCCCCTTGTTCCACCATTATGGTGCATATTACTTTGGCCTGCAACCATGACACCGCTGTGCATTGCAGTAATTTACCCTACCTTGGCCATAAGGACACTTTGGTATGGTAAATATTTTGCCCTAAAGTATTTATTGGGCCCTGAACAAGAACGGTTGCCCCTTCGTGGCCTCACTTCAAGGATAAAAGTAGAATTATTGTTGCTTTGAGTAAATGTAATATACATTTGCCTTATTTGTTTCATATGGGATGTTTTCAGAAATGATATTCTGATGGATCATTCAGGCTGCTACTCATTTTGGCTCAAAAGAACATCAAGAGCACGATATATTCAAGACCTCTCATCAGTGACTTACTGTCCGCCGTGTTGTGCTATTTTCGTCTTTTCCAGTCCAGTCCAGACGGAGTATTACAAGGCTGCTAACTGGCCCTTCGTGACTGGCGCTGAATGTCAGCTCTGAAGAGCCTGAGACGCATTAAGGTTGTGATGGTCTGAGTCCTGGAATGGGGGGATTATGACATGCCTGTAGCTGCTGGCTTGGTGGGAGGGAGGGCCGTAATTAGGTGTGCAGAAAAAACGTGATTCTTGGATGCATTGCGATGCGGATGTGACCGATTCTGAATGTTAAAAATCGATTTTCTATATATTTAATTTATAACGTAATGTTGACGGAACGTAAAAGGCGGAACTTGGAAGTGGGTGAGTGCAGTGCCTGGACAATCTGTGGCGGCACATAACAGAAACACAACTGGATGAGCGAGAAATCCGACCGACTCTGCATTAAAGCCAGGTTAGGTCAGGACTCACAGCCCAGATGTTCAGAAGTGACATTTTGTCCTTTCAACAAAGTCAAACCACCTTGGGAGACATTCAATGCCCAGTATGCCTCAGTGTGTGCCTGAGTTCTACTGCTCTTATACAGTAACACAGACATCTATACCTGAGTACCTGAGTGAACACATGCTTGACGTCACAGTGTTCGTCACCCTTGCTGCTCAAACTTTCAGCACCCCCAAGTGTTTTGTTGCGGAAGGCCTGTTGAGCTGTTTGACTCATGTTAATGAATTTTTCCCAAATCAATTCACACCTGGTAGAGGAGCCATCGCCGCTCAGCAGGTCTGCTACTGCGTCCACTCTGCTCATTCAGTTCATCAGGTGTTTGGACAGGCCTGGTGATTTGATCTGCTGTGAACCGACAAACAAATTAAGTGTGGTTTTTGACAAATGCAAAAGTTTTGGCACCCCAAATGTTCTCTATACAGAACACAATTCCGCAAAGCTTTTATGTCGTTTTTGTCATTTAGCAAATTGGAAAAATTATAGCCATAACATGTAGGCTGTGAAGTAGCTTGTCCCATTTAAATGTTTTTGAAGCATTGCACATGGTAAATTCAGGAAATAAATAGAGTCACGAGGGTGTGAGGCTGCAACAGTGATTATTAGGGTCATTTCTGAACATCGGGCAGGTCCTAATTGTCACGATTGGCTCCTCCCACTCCATGTGCGTTTGTTTTCGTTTTGTAACTCCGCCCTTGATTGTGTTCACCTGTCCCTCATTGTCTCATGTATTTAAGCCCTGGATTTGCCCCTTGTGTTTGCCAGTCTTTGTATGATTGTACCGGTCTCTGTTGAATGTTCTTGTCTGTGTTCTGCCGTCTATCATGTCTTACCCTCGTTCTATCCGTGTTGGCTCTTTGACCTTGGACCGCTTTGACTATGACCCTGGATTTGCCCATAATAAATCTCGCTTATCTCAGTGTATGTGTCCGCCTCCTCGCTCCCCCTTACACTAATCAACATCCACCCAACCCAGGCACATTCTTCTGTGTGGGAAGAGAAGAGAACAGAAGCATTATTAAAAAGTCAGTGGACTGAATTTTTATATAAATACTAGGGGTGCGGGAAAAAAATCGATTCTTAGATGCATCGCGATGCGGACGTGAGCGATTCTGAATCGATTCATAAATGTCAAAAATCGATTTTCTAAATTTTTATTTATATCGTAATGTTGACGGAACACAAAGGGTGGAAATTGGAAGCGCAGCGCCTGGACAGTCTGTGGCGGCACGTAACAGAAACACAACTGGATGAGCGAGAAATCCGACCGGCTCTGCATTAAAGCCAGGTTAGGTCAGGAGTCACAGCCCAAATGTTCAGAAGAGTCTTTTTGTCCTTTCAACAAAAATCAAACCACCTTGGGAGACATTTAATGCCCAGTATGTCTCAGTGTGTGTTAATGTCCTAGTAAGCTATAGGCTAAAATATAAACAAAACACAGACTCACTTTGCTCTGCTTTAAGCTTTAGCTCAGCTATAGCCGCTTTCCTCTCGTCTCCGCCAGAAAACCTTTCCTCAGAAGTAGAGCAGCTTATGGTAAAATGTCTCTTACCGTTCGGCTGTTTTAGGCTGAAGTCGCTTCTTATTCTCCAGCTTCTTGTTCGAATTTTCCCGTTCCACCTTAAATTCACACTGAGGCGCCAAATGTAAACGTGCCACCATTTAAGGTGGAACGGGAAAATTCGAAAAGAGAAGCGACTTCTGCTTCACAACTTTTTAGTGTCTCTCGCTGCAGATTTAACGTTCCTGGAAACCAGCTAAGGTGCTTATAAATGCAAATAAGTCTCTCTGCCTTTTCGCAGCTACTAGCCAGGAGAGACTGTGTTGCTACCTGCAGTCTCATTGAGAAACGGGGCTTTCTCACGATGCTGCGCACGTCCCGTCTCGCGGATATTTTACTGACACAGTGACCCCTGACTCTCCACAACATGACCAAACCCGGAGTTATAAAATCACTAAAGAAACCGGGCAGGATGGCTGTGACGTGCTGCGTGGACGTCCATTATCAGTGGACCTTATTTCCCCATAACTGCGTAGTTTATCTCAGATGAGTGGCAGCAGCGTCTCATGAGCTCCAAACATAAGCAGTGAATGAGAGCCTTGCAGTTCTCTCGCCACATCACTTCCATTTGCTTTATTAATAAAAGATATTGCAAGTAAAAAGAAAAAAGAGATCCTGTATAGAAAAAAAGATGCATCGATAACCGTTTTATAATCGAATCGCAGCCTCTGAATCGTAATCGAATCGAGTCATGAGGTGCCAAAAGATTCCCACCCCAATAAATATATATATATATATATATATATATATATATATATATATATTATAATAGTATATTTTTATATACTTGACCCCCTAGTGGCTCACAGCTGACTGCTTATAATATAACAGGAGGAGGAAAAACATTCTTCATTTGTAAGGAAAGGTAACGTACCAGGACTCATTTTGGACAAGTTCTGTTGGTCCAGTCATTATAAAATTATAACACAGAGAAACATATTTTTTCAAATTATACAAAAAATAAATACGTTAATTGATTAAAACATGTATGTTGCGCCACAGCAGTGAGGTACAGTATTACCTCAATTCAAGATCCTTTTACTTGCCAGGATTATTTTTTGCAGTGTAACTAAAATGTTACCCAGGAAACGTTTGACATTTTGCGGGTTGTACTTTTTTTACAGAGCTCATCACTGGGGTGTGGTATAAAAAGAACATTATACACGCTCACACTTGTAGAGAATGACTTTGGAGCTTACTGGAGCATCACCGAAGCAGAAAATGAGCTCATTTATATTGCATTTCCCTCAGTCTCAAATAAAGCCTGCCTGAAGAGGCCAGCTGTCTTTTTTATTCTGCACAAGCGTGTGAAACGTCCATGACTGTTAAATGCCACTGAACTCCGGAGAATGACCCCCTCAGATGTTCAGGTGTTCCGTGAAGTTACAAAGGTGTTTAAACTGATATTCCGCAGGATCATTAAGCTAAAGAGCTTTGCGATCGAGGCACGGTAAGGATTTGCAGAAGCCCTTGCTTTGAAAAGTTACAGCTGTTTAGAGCTAAAAAGTGCAGCATTTCAGCATTCAGAGAGAATATAACGAGCTATTTCAGACAGGTCATTAAGGGAGTAGTTTAGGGAAAACGCAATTCGGCGACTCTTTATTTTGATTAAGTGATACTTTTTTAATCCCACAAACGGGGAAGTTTCACCCTCCGCATTTAACCCCTCTGTGAACTGAAACACCACATACACACTAGGGGGCAGTGAGCACACTTGCCCAGAGCGGTGGGCAGCCCTATCCACGGCACCTGGGGAGGAGTTGGGGGTTAGGTGTCTTGCTCAAGGACACCTCAGTCATGTGCTGTCGCCTCTGGGGATCGAACCGGCGACCTTCTGGTCACAGGGCCAGTTCCCTAACCTCCAGCCCACCACAGCATGGTCTTTTTCGATGAAACAAACATTAAACAGATCCTGAGTAACATGTGAAACGCATATGAGGGTTAAGATGGGGGTTTTGGCTTGAGGTTAACTGATGTGTGTGGAACTTCCAGAACTTCCTACAGTGATGTTTTTTTCTCACCACTCATCTTAAAACAGAATGTCATTGATTGGCTCCTCTGTCCATTCTTAATTATGTCAGTGGATCATTTAACGTGTCCGGCCTTCAGTTCAACTCCAGATGTCCTAACCAATGAGAGAGTCATGTGCAAAGAATTTTCCCATATATTTTTCATAATTTGTTAAGTTTGTAAAATGTTCATTTTTGAAATACATAAATATTAAAAATATAAAAATATGTAATCTACAATATAAACTCTTACACAGTGTAATGGAATCTGTTAATATTTCCACATACTGATGAACACCATATGGCTAAAATTATGGGGACCTAAATATAGAGCTCAGGTGTTTCAGCCATGCTAATTACTAATAGGTGTGTAAAATCAAGCACATACTCATGCAGTCTCCATAGACAAACACTGGCAGTAGAATGGGTCATACTGAAGAGCTGAGTGTAGTTGTGGCACTGTAATAGATTTGCAGCAGGCAACTTTAAGTGCTATTATAGAGTGGGACTGCCAACTGGGGCTGAAGTGTGTAAAAATTGCATGTCATCTGTTGCATTACTGACTACAGAGTTCCAAACTGCCTCTGGAAGCAACATCAGCACAAGAACTTTGAGTCACGAGCTTCATAAAATGGCTGAGCAGTTGCACACAAGTCTAAGATCACCATGCGCAATGCCAAGCGTTGACTGGAGTGGCGTAAATCATGCCGCCACAGGAATCTGGAGCAGTGATAACATGTTCTCTGTAGTGTTTAATCACGTGTCACTATTTGACAGTGTGAAGGACATTCTGGGTGGATGCCAGGAGAACGTTACCTACCTGAACGCATAGTGCCAACAGTAAAGTTTGGTGGAGGAGGGATAATGAGCTGGGCCTGTTTTTCAGGGTTTGGGCCTCTTAGTTCCAGTGAAGGGTAATGTTAATGCTTCAGCATACCAAGATGTTTTAGACGATTATATGCTTCCAATTTTGGGGGAGACACTTTCCTGTTCATGACTGTGCCCCTGTGTACAAAGCCAGCTCCATAAAGACATGATTTGATGAATTTGGTGTGCAGGATCTCCATCACCTTTGGGATGAACTTCGCCAACATCAGTGCCTTATCTCACAAATGCTGAATGGACACACTAAAATCTTGTGGAAAGCTCTCTCAGATCAGTAGAGGCTCTTAGAGCCACCAAGTGTTTGGGGGGTAATTAAGGCCAAAGGTTCATGAATGAGATGTACAACAAGCTTAAATAGGTGTGATGGTCAGGTGTCCACATACTTTTGGCAATTATGGTGCATATGTGTGTTGTACAGTATGTGAAATATTGTAAAAGGCACATTTATAATATGCTTAGTGCATATTTTTTTTAAAACATCACATTTCACATACTATTTTAGTATAGTAATAAATATAGATGCATATATTTTTTCTTCCATAAGGGATTCGATCTGAAGGTTCCCTAGTGATTTTATCAATTAATTATTGCTTTTACCCAGCTTAATAAACTGCTGGCCCACTGTAAAATAGAGACAGATGTTCTTTAGTCCTCACTGCTGTCATTTTAGCTTTTTTCTCTCTCCCACATTGTCACACAGATAGAGTCCTGGTTGAATTTGGCTTTTGGAAAGCTGTGACAGGCTGAGTGCATTCTGAGTGGGTTTATGATTGAGTGGAAAGTAATGTACAAATGCTTCACAGTGTTAAAATGAACAGTCCAGTATCCAAAACTCCACTTCAGCTAGAATCCCGAAATAATCACGCTTATCATGTTGAGAACGGAAATGTCATCTTCTGCTTTTTCTTTCTTTCTTTCTGTGTCTGTGCAAATTATGTCTAATCATGTGTATTTTCTGTGTGCATTAGGGGCATCACTTTGCACATTCATATTAACTTTTCAGATACACAGTTAGATTTAATGCATAATAACAAGAAAAGTTTCTATAATCCTATTTAATACAGTCCATGATATTCCTAAAAGAGATAACCACGAATGTAAAAAATACGAGTACCATAATGATGGTCAAAGATTGGTAGATTGAACAGTGACAACAGTCCACATTTGGCCGACTATTCAGCTGTAGAGTCCACCTCTATTTGTCTGTAGCGTTCACTTTCTATTTGACTGTAGGGGCCATCTCTATTCAGTTGTAGAGTCCATCTCTATTTGCCTCTAGAGTCCACTTCTATTCAGTTGTAGAGCCTACTTTTGTTTCGTTGTAGAGTCCACCTTAATTCAGCTGTAGAATTCACCTCTGTTTGGTTGTATAGTCCACCTCTATTCAGTTCTAGAGTCCACCTCTATTCAGTTGTAGAGTCCACTACTATTTGGTTGTAGAGTCCACCTCTATTTGGTTGTAGAGTCCACATTTCACATACTATTTTAGTATAGTAATAAATATATATGCATGTATTTTTTCTTCCATAAGGGATTAGATCTGAAGGTTCCCTAGTGATTTGATCAATTAATTATTGCTTTTACCCAGCTTAATAAACTGCTGGCCCACTGTAAAATAGAGACAGATGTTCTTTAGTCCTCACTGCTGTCATTTTAGAGTCCACCTTAATTCAGCTGTAGAATTCACCTCTATTTGGTTGTATAGTACACCTCTATTCAGTTCTAGAGTCCACCTCTATTCAGTTGTAGAGTCCACTACTATTTGGTTGTAGAGTCCACCTCTATTTGGTTGTAGAGTCCACCTCTATTTGGTTGTAGAGTCCACCTCTATTTGGTTGTGGACTGATAGATGTTAGAAAATCTCCCGTCACTGATTTCAGCCAGAAGAACAGAGGCACACTTTATATACAAAGACAAGATCAGACTGTAAATAAACTCACAACACTGAATTCGGAGCTTTATAGTTTACACATTTGCTTAACAATGGATATTGTATGGTCCCTTGTCTGGTGTACATATAGTTTAGTTGTTTTGATGCTGTAGCTCAGTGTAGTCTAGTGTAAAGCTGGGGATACAGTCATAGTGACCCAGTCACAGCTGACCAAACTACTGTTAACATAGCCTGGCTAGCACATAACAGTATAAGCTTTAAAAACTTTTTTCAAAATTTTTCATTCATGGCGTCTCATTATATGTGAAAGTTCGGATGTCTACAGTCATTACAAGTTACAAGTTTTGTTGATTGTCTGTGGTGATTTTCTAAAAAAAATCTATTTATTTGCTGAGTTCACCACATTGGTAATTAAACTTTTTATTTTTGAATCTTCCTTGAGTATTTATTATGCAGCAAATTTAATAGCTATTGTTGGCTAATTATAATATTTAATTCATTTAATAAAATATTAACTTTGTAATTATATATTACATAAGTAATAATGTCTTATTTACTCAAGATATTGACTTACTATGTTAAAACACATTATCCTATTATAATTATTTTTTGAAATGTAATATCTTATTATGTCAAAAATCTCCAATTCCCAAGAAAACAAACAATTATTGTGAGACACTAAGTCAATATTTTGTAAAAAGAAATAATTATTTCAAAATACTAAGTTCATATTTCATATTCTGGTTTTATTAGACCTTAGTGCATCCTTTGACCACAAGATTTTACTCCAGCATCTTCAATGATGGGTCAGTCCCTCTGCCACCATTTTGGAATGGTTTAAATCATGTTTATGTAATAGCCAGTTCATGGTTTCACTTGGAAATAATTCATTTATGATTGGCTGTTTCTTGTGGAGTCCCCCAAGGTTCAGTCTTAGGGCCTTTGCTTTTCTCTTTGTACATGCTACCCCTAGGTGATGTTAATAGGAAGTATAGTATACATTTTCAAAGCTATGCTGACGCCACCCAGCTGTGCATCAGATATTTCTCAGTGGACAATTTGCAAAATTTTCTACAATTAAATCATGAAAAACTGAATTACTGATTGTTGGTATGGAAACTCTGAGAAAAAAGATTTTTGAGAAACTTAGTTCTTTAGCTTCTTATACGAAACCTGAAGTACGACTCCTGGGTGTGATCTTGGACTCTGAGCTCTGTTTTACCCCGCAGGTAAACACGGTCACTAAATTAGCGTTTATCATTTAAGAAATATCGCTAAAGTTCAGCCTTTTCTATCTCAGAGTGACGCAGAGAAACTTGTTCATGCATTTGTTACAAGCAGACTGGACTACTGTAACTCTCTTCTTACTGGACTTCCTAAGAAAACTATACATCCCTTACAACTCGTACAAAATGCAGCAGCCTAACAAACACCAAACAGAGAGATCACATCACAGAACTGCACTGGCTGCCTGTATCATTCAGGATAGATTTCAAGGTTCTGCTACTGGTCTTTAAAGCTCAAAACAACCCTAAAGCACCTGCTTACATCACAGAGTGTCCGTCTGTTTATGTTACAGCACGTAATCTAAGATCTGAAGATAGCGGCCTTCTATAGATACCCTGTGTACAACACAGAAAACATGGAGAGACTCTTTCAGTTATCATGCTTCTAAACTGTGGAACTCAATTCCACCTTTTATTAGACAGTCAAGCTCAGTGTTCACTTTTAAGAAGCCCCTAAAAACGTATGTCTTTAAGATATCATTTAATTATAACTGAATGTCTCATGGTGTTTATCTTATAATTGAATCGTTTTCTAAATAATAATGATCTCCTCTGTTTTATCACCTGTCTGTAAAGCACTTTGAGCTGCCACTGGCATGAAAAGTGTTATATAAAAATATTATTATTATTATTATTATTATTATTATATTTGACATATTGCTGTGATAGTAGATATACAATAAATACTGCAGAATCACATACGTAGCTTTCACACTTCAGGTAGCCCCCAAATGCCCTCACCCCACCTGTATCTAGATGTTTATTTATCCATCTATCTATTTATCTAACTGAGCCCGCCCCTTCACTCTTTGCATGTTGCCTATAATAAAGTGCACACAATCGTCAGCCGAGACAGAGGCCTTTCTTTCTTCCCGAACCGCTCCACTGGACTCCTGCTTCTTTAGACCTGTTTATCTGGCCGGTGTCTCTATCAGCACGAAGCTGTCAGTTTGGGAAAAATGAAGTCGGAAGACTCACTGCTTTTCTCGGGGTTAACCTTTGCAATCTGTCTCGATGAGCTTCTGTGAAAGACAAGAGAGAAAGGTTATTGTCTTTCTCCCTCCCTCTCTCTCATTCTCTCTCTCTCTCTTGCTCTCTGTACCCTCTTTCCCTTCTCAGTCAGCAAAATAATGACGTTATTTGTGTGCTGCTCAATCCAAATGCATAGTGGCTGTTTTGTTAACTGACCATTTCTGTCCACTTTCGCGTACTCCATTTCTTTAGACGGGTTTACACAGGGAAACTCCCACTTGAACCCTACAGGAAACGAAGTTGCACTAGAGTTGCGTGATGTAGAGGGTCCTGCAACTCAACAGTTGTAAAGGGTCTCAACGTTGCAGAATAAGTTTCATGAAACATCCATCCATCCATCCATTTTCTAAGCCACTTCTCCATCAGGGTCGCGGGGGGGAGCTGGAGCCTATCCCAGCAGTCTTCGGGCGGAAGGCAGGATACACCCTGGACAGGTCGCCAGTCCATCGCAGAGTTTCATGAAACAGCCAATCAAAATGTTGGTAAAGCATCACGTGACCACATCAAATGACATCATTTCAAACGAGTGATTTCACCACATCAACAGATAATATCTAACAGAAGATGGCTTATGAAAGGTTGGTAGTTTGATTGTTCCAGCAGTTATTCTTATTTGGTGTGCTGTTCCGTGATTTACATCGCTTGATTAAGTCTTGTCCTTTCTTGATGCCCCCTAATTTTACCCAGGGCTCAGACTGATTTGAGATCCAAAGGATGAACATGGTTACAGAAGAGGAGACCTCAATGTGCTCTGTGCTGAATTTGCATTGCTTCTTGATGCTACTGAAACATTCGTTTTCAATGGCTTAATATACACAGAACACATTTAAAATCAAATACATGGTGAACAACCACAGATGGATAAAAGAACCGGAATGATAGCTGGAAAAACTGTACAAAGATGCGCAAATATGTAAATAACACCTCATGGGTGATGTATACAAAATGTGAGCTGCTAACTTGGTTAATTTGTGGATTTATCAGTTGTTTTGCATATAACATTGGTTTTTTTACAGCTCCATGTAACTGTCAAGTTGCTTGGAAATGATGTTGCATGCAGACAGTCTAACTGGAGTTTAAGAGTCTTACGGCTTCAGGGAAGAAGCCGTTCCTCAGTCTGGTTGTTTTACTCTTAATACTCCCCAACCTCCTACCTGAGGGGAGCAGGACAAAAAGTGTGTGTGCTGGATGAGTGGGGTCCTTCATGATGCCAGTGGCCCTTTTCCTGCATCTGAAGGTGTAAATGTCCACGGTGGAGGGAAGGATGACTCCAACAGTCCTCTGCGCAGCCTTCACCACCCTCTGCAGAGCTTTCCTTTCTGCCGCAGAGCAGCTTCCATGCCACACGGTGATGCTGGAGCACAGAACGCTATAGACTTGATGTGCTTCAATCACAAAGAAATTCATGACATCGAATTAGCCAAGCATGTTCTTAGCTAGGCAGCATTTTTCATGATGGTAGTAGATCACACAGTATCAGAACTCACATTAATATGTCCATCCATCCATTTTCCAAGCCGCTTCTCCCTCAGGGTCGTGGGGGGTGCTGGAGCCTATCCCAGCGGTCATCGGGCGGAAGGCAGGACACACCCTGGACAGGTCGCCAGGCCATCACAGGGCAGACAGACAGACACAGACAGTCACTTACACCCAGGGGCAATTTAGCCCCTCGGCCTGACTGCATGTCTTTGGACTGTGGGAGGAAACCAGAGAACCCGGAAGAAACCCACGCAGACACGGGGAGAACATGCAAACTCCACACAGAGAGGACCCCGGTCGCCCGGCCGGGGAATCGAACCCAGGCCCTCCTCGCTGTGAGGTGACAGCGCCACCGTGCCGCCCCCATTAGTATGTCTGTTTTAGTTTAATGTGATTTGAGGTTGTGATGTTTAGGCATGGAGTCCATTCAGTGATGTACTTACAGTCCTTGTAAGCTACATACAAACACATGAAAGTCTCGGCTGATTGGCTATATTTGTGCTAATTGGAAAAACTATGCAAATTTGATTTTAAACCTTGCCTTTGTCCAGCGTCTTTGAGCTACAGCAGGTCAGTGCTAACCTGTGTCCCAGTTTGGGTTCATTAGTAGTGCACAGGAAAAGACCAGAGTGTTGGCACGCATCCAGTGCTGAACTCCTACTGCTGTTTACTCTGTCTCTCTGCTCTCCACACGAACGAACAGACCTCACTGCGCTACCGTTCCTGTGCTCTACGCTCATGATGAATATTTTATCCTGCTAACGCTGACGTCAGAGCTTTTGCAAGGAGTAAATTCAGCACTTCCCCAGGGACCAAGCTGCATGTGTATGTTCTGTTTGTGGCATCCAACCACAGCAGGGCATTAAGGTATTAAAGTGATAGCGTTTATTTTCAGCAAAAAATGCAGTTTACCCTGATTTCCCCTTTCTCCCAACGTGGTTGATCACCCAAGACATGTTTGGTGTCTGATGTTTGTTTCTTTGTTTTTGCACTGGAGCCACAAGGCTAATATAGACAACAAGTAGGGCTGCACAATAAATTGTTTTTGCATTTTTAGCGCAATAAACACATTGTTTGAGCTGCGATGACAGACCAGGCAAATTACCGCTTGTGAGACATCATGTTACCGAATCCCTGAAGGGATGTGGTGTATTTCTTTAGGTGAAAATCTGGTGCACAACAGATACTAACAGGTGAGCACCCAGTACTATCTGGTGAGCACCAGATATTATGTGGTGAGCACCTGATACTATGTGGTGAGCACCCGATACTATTGAACAGTATTGGGTATTCATCTGAGTATCTGGTGCTCACCACATAGTATCTAGTGCTCAATTGATAGTATCTGGTGCTCACCATGTAGTATCTGGTGCTCACCACATAGTATATGATGCTCACCACATAGTATCTGGTGCTCATCTGATAGTAGTGGGTGCTCTTTGCGGCAGATTTTTACCTAGAAAAAAAATACACAATGTCCCTACAGGCGTTTGGGGGAGGAACAAGGCTGAAATCCCTCTTTCTTCCAATATAATGCCTGTAAATTCATATCCTCACCTGCCACTCCAAAGATG
>NC_051214.1:45983958-46011458 GCF_015220715.1 Pygocentrus nattereri
ACAGAACAATCTGAATGGATTGTTAACTGGATTTATTCTAATAAATAAACATTTACTGTAGAGATGTGCTGCGATTGACTGGCGACCTGTCCAGGGTGTATCCTGCCTTCCGCCCGAAGACCGCTGGGATAGGCTCCAGCACCCCCCCGCGACCCTGACGGAGAAGCGGCTTAGAAAATGGATGGATGGATGGATGTAGAGATGTGTGTAATTAATGATAAAAGGGCTAAACTGCTGTAAGATGAATGGATGGGGCTAAAATGCTCAAAGTGTTACGGTTGTGTGGTTGTGACATCACTACCATGATAAATTGGAATTCATTTGAGCTGTTTTCGCAGTTTTTTTTTTTCCATATGCGGACTGAAGAGCGAACAGCAAGTTTTGAAACTTGTCTAGTGTTTACATCATCATCATTTCAACATAAAAGTAAACGTAAACAGCCAAATTAAGTTTTCTGTGATACAGCAGCTTCAAACTGTTTGGCTGTCAGGAGCTGTTATAAGCAAACGCTGTGAAAGTTTTCCCCATATAACACATCACTGCAAACGTCTTTGGTGAAACTAGATGCCAGGTAACATGTCGTGTTTTCTGCTGGCGAATGAAAATTCTAAAAATACGCTTTAAAGTCACTACTTGCTCCCGTATTTGACCTGTAGTGCGTTTGCTGTTTACATAACGTCCGTAATTACAGGCCGAGGTCTGTGAAAGAGGCCTGGGCGCTGATCCAGGATCAGTATGTAGAGCTCCTGTCTCTGGAGGTGAACTGCTGGTGTGAACCCGTAGTTTTGACCTCTGTTACACGCTCATCATCTCCAGGCCACAGGTTATCCTGCCCTCAGCGACCAGGTGTGTCTGTTTTGTGATGGTGTGGCGCTGGAGAGTGTGATTTTCCATTAGCCAGAATGTCATCAACACTTAATTGAACAGGGCAAGCAATTAAAAGCTCAACGATGGGAATTGAGTTCATTATGGCAAAAGCGGTCTATTAATACAGCGCTTTAATAGGGATGGCCTCTGTACACTGCACTGGAGCGCGAGACCAAACCCCAGCGGACATGAAACAGGACAGAGCAGACACACACTCACACACACACACACACACACACACACACACACACACACACATACATATATGATTTGAAAAAGGCTATTGACTTGTCAACATGTCATGATGAGCAGACCAACAAAAATGATCCAAAATTGCTTGAAAAATATATTTCTATGTTTACTTCTGTTAAAAGTTACAAATGTTTTCTGTATGTAACGCCCTATACATTCACATCCTCACCTTCCATTCCCGAGTGTTCACAATCCTCACCACTACCCCATCTCCTCCATGTTCCTCGGACCTACTACAGCTATGAGGGGATCTGTCCTTCTAACTACAGGCAGAAGCTGCCTGGAACTCCAGCTCAAGTTCTCAGAGTAACCCCCCCCCTCGATCAGTCTGCCCTCATACTACCACCACCATGTTCAAGGCATGGTCTGAACTCACTAAGTGAAAATATGTTTATGGAGAACACACTTCTGCACTTTGAAATGCACAATTACAAGTAAATGTGTCCCAAAGTCTGAAAACCCATGTGTAACATCAAGAATTGCCCCATGTTTTCTGCAGGTAAGTAAAGCATTTTGTGTTTTAATGAAATGATTTTAATTCTGTGTGTGTACAGCTGCTCAAATCTGTGTTTGCTAATCGTATACTGACTAGAGCTTTTGAGTTCTAATCTAAATGAGCTAAAATGGTCAACACTTAAACATTTCGTAAAGTTTTGGTATGATTGTTTTGTTAGAGTACAATCATTTATTTTAATAGCATAAACACAAGTCATGTGTAGGGTCAAACAGAGCAAAATTATTTTCGTCTAGATTCCAGGTCAGTTAAAAATCTGAAATGTGAGACTTTGAATCAGTTTGGTAGACTGATCCAAATATACATACCTGCACTGACCAGCCACTTTATTAAGTCCACTTCCTTTTATTTACACTCACTGTCCATTTTATCAGCTCCACTGACCATGTAGGAGCGCTTTGCAGTTCCACAGTCACAGACTGTAGTCCATTTCTATCTCTGCATACTTAGTTACCCTGTTCTTCAATGATCAGAACCCCCACAGGACCACCACAGAGCAGCTATTGCTTGTGGCAGATCAAGTACGGCGACCCTGATGTGGTGATCGGCGTTAGTGTGCGTTACACTGGTATGAGTGGATCAGACACAGCAGTGCTGTGGGAGTTTTTAAACTGCGACTGTTTCCACTCACTGTCCACTCTATTAGACACTCCTGCATTGGTGGTCCAGCTTGTGGGTGTAGAGTCAGAGATGATAGCTCGTCTGCTGCTGCACAGTTTGCGTTGGCCATCCTCTAGTCCTCCATCAGCGCTCTCAGGACGCTGCCCACAGGACACCGCTGGGTGGATGTTTTTGGATGGTGGACTATTCTTAGTCCAGCAGTGGCAGTAAGGTGTGTAAAGAGTCGGCAGCACTGGCTCGGTAGAGAGAAAATACAGAATTGCTCCCAGTGGTGGTGATAGGAACCAGACATCTGTTGAATTGATATGATCTTATTAACGCATCGTCTCTGGTTATTTGCTTAATTTGAAACTGTGTGAAATGTTATGGCTCATTTTATATGTGTTCATTTATATATACATATACACACATAGGCGTGCGTGCGTGTGTGTGTGTGCGTGTGTACACTTCAGGGGGCGGGGCTCGCTCACATCACCACGCGCTCACAGCCACAGCGAGCAAGCAATTAACCTTGATGCATTAACTCAGAGAGAGAGAGAGAGAGAGAGAGAGTGAGTGAGTGAGTGAGTGAGTGAGTGAGTGAGTGAGAGAGAGAGAGAGACCGCGTGCAGGTGTGCAGAGGGACCCGTAGCTCATTTTGGAGGACGAATGCGACCCGCACGCATGGACGCGAGCGAGTGAGCGAGCGCTGGGCTGCAGTCCGGAGTCCGGAGCGCGGGTTGAAGCTGTGAAGGCGTAGTGGTCTCAGTGGATCTGGAGCTGGAGGCGGGGGGTTAGAAACGCAGACATGCAGAAGTGAGGGGAGCTCGCGTGCTGCTGCTGCTTTTGGGCTTCTATCACCTCCCCCCAAATCCCCCCCCCCCCCCAAATATTCGGCGATGAGGACCGCGCGCTGAAGCCCAAGAGCACATCCGTCCACGAGCGCACACGACAGCAGCGGCAGCATCAGCATCATGACTGTCTCCAAGAAAACCGTCATCACCAGGCTCTTCAAAGTTCGCAAGAGGCGCGAGCTGCTGCTGGCGCAGGCGGGCTGTGTGTGCAGCGTGCTGTGTGTGGCGTGGTGCATGTCAGCCCTGCTGACCGAGGCAGGTGAGTCCGGGGAGAGAGAGAGAGAGGGTGCATGCTGGTGGTGGGCTGGTTGCACGGGTTCTGCAATGCAGCCCTGCATGCATGCACGAGGCACACCGGTGTTGTATAAACCCTGTCTCGGCAGTGCAATGCAATGCAATAGCTCGTGCGTTTCAAGGGCACGCACGCACGCACACGGACCGAATGCACGCCACGCACTCTTGAGATGGGAGCACACGCAGAGCTGTCACGTTTTGAGCCCTAACGCGTGCGTGTATTCAAACACATGTGTATTTGCTCCGGTTGATTGGCCACGGGGAGGCTGGCAAAATGCCTCTGCACACCGTTCATGGCCTTGACTCTGGAGATAAGGGTCAGTGTTTGGTGTGTGTCCCCCATTACCCATCTCCTTGCCCCCCCCCCCCCCCCCCCCCCCCCCCTCCATTTGCGTTAAACCCTTCATGCCCCCTGTGCGTCTGTCGCATGCCGCAGTGTGCAAAAGGTTCTTCTGCACCTATTTGAGCTTGGCACACGGTGAGAAGCGCATCTCTGCAGGAGAGAGGTGTGTTTGTTTGTTTTTTTTTCCTAATTGTTTGTTTTGGCCTGTCTGTTTGCTGTATATACACACATTAAAGGGTCTGTGTCATGGAAAACCCAATTCACCCTCAAATTTTGGGAATAAGCCTTTAAAGAAGTCCGAGAACATGCTGTGCCGTTTACTCCCCACCCCTTGCAACCCATGACTTTTGAATTCGCTGTTTTTGTGACGTCACAACACCTTGACACACATCCACTTAATCTACAGCACTTTCGCCCCACCCAGGAGTGCTTTTATGCCAGCCTGCTTTTTGCATGAGGCACAACAGAGGGCAGCCAATCACAATACAAGTCATTTAAATATGTCTTAAAGGGAGAGTAACAGGAACAGGCAGATTAATGCTAAGACATAAAATGGGGTTGAAATATTATTTATGACTGTACATAAAGCCATGTAAATCTTATAAGTGGGCCTCAGGGGAAAATAGTATAAAATGCAAGAAAGAATGCCTTTTAGTCATCATTGCTGTTCGTGTTACTGTCTTACATTTGATTGCAATGTAGTGCTCGTCATTTTGTGATTGCATTGGCCGTGTTGCATGTAAAGCCGCCGGGACGTGCCAGTAAAGCCTAGAGAACTGAAGTGAACTGAAGTGAACTGAGAGATTAGGTTCTGGGACTGGGCCACTGTACCAGCATCACCAGCTCTCTCTCCTGGGCTTCATGCAGTTGATCAGCCTAGCGTGACCACACTGAGGAACAGAGCTGCCCATTTTCTTTCTTTCCGCCTTTTACGACAAAGTATTAGTTGATCGAAACAGCTTTGGTGGAGTAACATCTGCCTGCAGCCGAACTCGGTGCTCAGCATGAGTTCTTTATAGTCCAGTGTTTTAATGTGGGCTGCACGATAAGGATGAAATGGCATATTGTGATTGTATTGCAGTTGGCTCACCCATGCTCCACACACAGATGTGTTATGTCACAGCAGATGTTGTGTGGTCGTGCCAAGCTTTACAGAACGCCGGCGAAAATCATGTTAAAACAAATGACATTAGATTGGAGTTTAGAGTTGCGGTGTCACAGGAAGTTTCTAGTAATGAGGAGGCAGAACTTTCAAGTGGTCATTAAAGTTTCAAAAAGTTGTGATTTTTATTCATTTACGATTTTATATACAGTATTTCTAATATTTCTAATAAGATGGTCACAGCATGGAAATTCAGAGCTACAGCAGCAAATTGATAGCAAAGGTAATTACATGGCAAGGTTACAGTTTGTTACTTATCGCTATATAGGCAATGCAAAAAATCTAATAGTAATATGAACTCTATCCTTCACAAACTACACAAATGAACAATATAAACATTGTAAATAAAAAAAAATAGCAAAAAAAAATACATTTAAGGATATTTTACCTCAACTGCACACGAAATATTGATTATTGCACAGGGGAATAGTCATGAATTAACAATATAAACATTATAAATAGAAAAAAGTATGTAATTTAATGTGATCAATATTAATATAATTGACCTTATCTCTCATGTTACAGCATAAGAACTATGGGCCTCATTTAGGGCTGAACGACTGGGGGGGGGGGGTATCTAATCGTGATTTTTCCGATCAATATTGCGGCTGCGTTTAGTTTTCTGTAAATGAACGTTTTCTGTAAATTGAAATCCTGTTATGTTGTTGAGTAAGACTAGAAAATCCACCTTTTCTGGCTTGAGACATGAACACCTGAACATGCCAAACTGCCAGTTGTGTTTGTGATGTCACAGCTTATAGTTGTGTGGTTGCTTCTGATTGGTCTGACTCATCTACAGCCAGTTTACAACTCCTCATTAGGTTAACGCTTCCCAATTAAGACAACATTGACAATAAAAAATGGCTCTAATTATATTTGCGCTCTTGTAAATTGCGATTTCAATTAAAAAAGATTGTTTTAGCACTAGCCTCATTCACCAATATCTTAGTTTTGTGTTAAGTGTGTTCTTGAGAAAGGTCCTTAGAGAACGTCTACGTCAGACACATGACGTGTTCTTAAACCACAGAACTGTTCACACCTTTATGGTCTTGAGTGTGTAGATTGTGTTCTTACCCAAGAACAAGTCCCAAACAAAAAGAGTGGTACATGTCAGAATAGTTACGAAGAAATTTCTTCGTAGGAAAGCTTAGTGAGGCCCTATTAGATGTCTGAACTCTCCACCAGAGGGCAGTGTTAAGCCTGCTATGTTTTGGTCAGAGTGTCTTATCTCTTTGGTAGCGATGCACGATTCCCGACTCTCAGCTCTTGCCACTGGAATTGATGGGAGTCGACTCCTCGTAGGAGACGAGATGAATGTGTATTGAAAAAAATCAAGACCTCGGTCTTAATGCTTTGAAAATGAACACGAGGCTTTTCCACAAGGCTTCTTCTCCGGGTTTTCTGTTCCATCTTGGACGATGCAGCAGCTCCACAGGTGCCAGAATGTAACTGTTGCGCTATTTAAAGTGGGACGGAATATTTTAGGAAGCCAACTTTATCCGCTCCAGTCTAATGTGAAAATATTGTTTATTTTTTTGTTTAATTCCTTGAACCATTTCTAGTTGTGTGTTGTGACCCTAAACAT
This sequence comes from Pygocentrus nattereri, assembly GCF_015220715.1. NCBI lineage: Eukaryota > Metazoa > Chordata > Actinopteri > Characiformes > Serrasalmidae > Pygocentrus > Pygocentrus nattereri. The sequence continues at coordinate 45,990,430 of NC_051214.1, forward strand.
GAAGAAAATGAAGCTTGCTGATTTAAACTCTTTGCTGAATCACACACACCTCCATCCAAACGCCTCTTGAACCAAATATGAGGAAATGCAGAGAATGCAAGAGTCAACTTCAGACATTACAACCCTCTGGGTCATTGGCCAGGAGTTGACCCTGACTACAAGACATGATGCTGCCAAAGAATCGACTCCCTTGGAATCAACTCCTTGTCACCACTGTGGAGTGTAGAAAGACTACTGCAGCCGTGTAACGGCCAGACAAGCAAGCTCAGGTTCATTTCACGCTCTACTGTAGATTTAATGGAATAAAAATTTCTGCCTCATTTAGTGAGTTTATCATGTTTGGTATTGGCTAGCTAACTCTTCACAAACCCTCTCTTTTCCTGCTAAACGGAGTGAGGTGACTGTTAGTGATGTTAGCTGTGGAATTGCTTGTGCTCTGCCGTTTCTCGTTAGGTTTGATGGGATTTTTACAAGTGTTCCGTGAAGTTTGTCCAGCCTTGCAACAGTAGCTACAAAAGTGTGCGTTCAAACAGATTTTCTCCATAGTTCAGTCACTGAAACAGTCATTCAGCGTGGTTTGATATGAAATGGTTCGTTGTAGAGAAACTTACTGACCAGGATTTATTTACAGTGGGTGGTGATGGGAGTCAGGGGTAACCATGTCTACAACACCCACATAGCTGTTTTATTCACGTTCAAAACCACCAGTGAACCTGCATGTGTCTTCTGAGGTTTTATATATGGTACTTACGATGGCAAAGCAGTAGTAGTGCCTGGAGAAGTTTTTTGGGGACTGTTTTGCCTCCCCTACGCCAGGCATGTACCTCTACATTATCAGTGGGTTTTAAAAACTAAATTTACAGCCATAACTTGCTCTACTTTTTGAGGATAAAATTTCAGCTGGAAGTGGAAGGAAACCGGCTATAGCTAAAGCTTATAGCAGAGCACAGTAGGTCTCTTTTTTCCTTCATATTTTGTACCCTATACTAGGACATTTGGGTTGTCGACTCCTGCCCTGACCTGGCTTTTAGTGCAGAGGGTTTTTGTTGTGTGCTGCCACAGACTGTCCAGTCGCTGCACTTCCACATATCCAAGTTCCGCCTTTTGCGTTCCGTCAACATTGTTATAAATTCAAATTTAGAAAATTGATTTGATGTTCGTGGACACACTCAGAATCGTCCATGTCTGCATCACGATGTGTCTAAGAATCGACTCCTCCACTTGTTAACCCAGCAAGAAGGGGAGGTAAATTCAGCACAGGCACAGTACAGCTGACTTGGCTATAGATGATGATGATGATGATGATGATGGTGGTGGTGATGATGATGATGGTGGTGGTGGTGGTGATGATGGTGGTGGTGGTGGTGGTGATGATGATGATAAAAGGCATGTAACCAATACCTGGTGGAAAAGCACCATAAGTGGTGATCTTTACCACGTTACAATGAAATGCATCAGCTTCTCTGGATATAGGCAGAAGTACAGCCTGCAAGCCAGACTTTAAGACAAAAAAGAAAAAAGGCTAAAGCCTGTATTAGTTTACATTAGTTTACATTAGTTTCTTTTCCTTTTTTGCTTTTGCTTAAGGTCACAAAAGGTCAATGGTCACAAAACCCCCTCGTCTGTCCTGGTTTTAGCCCAAATTGAAGGCCAAAGTTGTTTAAGTCTGACTCGAAGCTCAAAAACCATATTCTCTTAAGTTCAAGCCCTGTTTTCCTGTTGGTGAAAGTCTAAAGCCAGATTGAGTTTGGGTTTGATAGTTTAAGCCTGATTTTAAGGCCGAAACCTGTTTTCTCTTTTTAGTGTAAACTCAAAATCCCTGCTTTCTCCTATTTAAAGCCCTAACCTGTCTTTTCTAGATACTACAGGATGTTCTGCGAACCTGATCTTCGTCCCTAAATTGTCTCTGACCTTCAGCTTCCAGCTTCCAGCTCCCGGCCTCCCTTTTGCTTTTCTGCCCTGTGGCCACCGCATTTGAATGTGTAGAGCCATAAGTGGCCTCCCATATATCGCAGAGGCAGCCACAGCAGGGCTTCTATTAATTACATTAAAAACAAGAAGCTTAAAAGATTATACAGGGGATGATATGAGAGGGAGAGAGAGAATGGTAAATCTGCTATCTCGCAGGAGGAAGAGGATGCAAAGCTTTTATTGTCAGTAATGGCCCCCTCTCTTTTGTCTAATGATGGTGGTGACATGATGAAAGACCCTGTGGGTGTGTAAGCAGTGCTGATGGCGTGCCGCCGCTCTCCTGACCGCACCCGTAATGATCCGAGAGAGGATGATCAAAGGCAGGAGAAACCACCATCACTTCTCCCTCGTTCTCAATCAATCCAGTCTTGTCTTGATGGTCTTTTTTTGTATCTGGACAAAAGGGAAAAATTCTAAATCATCCATGTACCCTCTGTGACTTCCATCTGATTGATGGCTGTGTGAAGGGCACCGCCAGCAAAGAGCTAAATCAAACACAACGGCGCACAACAGCTGGACGTGTATTTCTGTCTCAGACAGGCGGAGATGGGCCACGCTATGGGCTCTCCTGGCCAGTAGGGGGCCCATGTGAGCAACTGATCAAAATATCATGACTGTATTTTCAGGTTATGCATAGCCAAACAGAAAACAAACTCATGGTTTGACAGTAAACAGCAAAATGAGCAGTGAAATACAGTAGTATGGGGGTTTATGTGCTACTAGAAATCATAGGATGGGACGAGGTGGTGTTGCTATTGCAGATTGTCAAGCTATGATGGTGTCTTATGGGTGGTCTGAGAATTGAGCAAACCTTTAAAGTACTGATGGCTGAATTCACTGTCCTAAATGAATAAAGTACTCCATAGTATTCCATTGCAATACACAAAGTAATGTATTACAAAGGCATTTAGCATTTAATACATCTTGGATTTTTTTTGTTTACATTTTGGCGATTTTTTTTTTTTTTTTTTTTTTTTTTTTTTTTTTTTTTTAATGTAATTATTCACTTAACGCATTTTATTATTAAGTATTCACTTATGATTTACATAAAGTTCCAAATTTCCATTTTGTATTTTTTTTATTTAGTAAGTATTGTAAAGTATTCTTCTAAAACATATAAATAGTAACTGCATTCTGAATACCTTTAAAATACCTTGTATTTTGAATATTCCCAAAATTTGTATTGTTACATCCTAACCCTGGTGGTCCGCCACTGTGGCAGGCTTAGGTGGTTTAGGCTGCTTCAGACTTGTTGAATGAATCTTTCTTTCACACTTGCTTTCCTTGATTTTGGCAAATCTGAAGCCCAAGGTCTCACTAAATATGTTTGGAGAGCTGATGAACATGTGGATCTACGCAACTACCCGATTACCAGACGTTTTGTGCTGTGACTGGTCTAACCCCGATAGCCAAGCTGTCGGATGATTCATGTTTATTCACACTGAACAGGCCTAACGTTATGACCACCTTGTTTCTGCGCTCATTATCCGTTTTATCAGCTCCCCTTACTAGATAGGTGCACATTGTAGTTCTACAGTTACACGCTGTCCTCCTTCTGTTTTTTTACACACTTTGTTAGCCCCCTTTTTACCCTGTTCTTCAGTGGTCAGGACCCCCATGGACCCTAACAGAACAGGTACTATTTGGGTGGTGGATCATTCTCAGCACTGCAGTAACACGGACGTGGTGGTTGTGTGTTAGTGTGTGTTGTACTGGTCTGAGTAGATCTGGTCTGTTTTTAAACACCTCAGTGTCACTGCTGGACTGAGAATAGTCCACCAACCAAAAGAATCCAGCCAACAGCGTCCTGAGACCACTGATGAAAGACTAGAGTATGACCAACTCTCTGACTTTACCTCGTCAAGGTGGACCAACAAGGTAGGAGTGTCTAATAGAGTGGACAGTGAGTGGACACAGTGTACCAGCACAACACATGCTAACACACCATCAGTGTTACTGCAGTGCTGAGAATGATCCATCACCCAAATAGTACCTGCTCTGTGAGGGTCCATGGGGGTCCTGACCATTGAAGAACAGGGTAAAAGGGGCTAAGAAAGTATCAGAGAAACAGATGGACTACAGTCTGTAACTGTAGAACCACAAAGTGCAGCTATACAGTAAATGGAGCTGATAAAATGGACAATGAGCACAGAAACAAGGAGTCATAATATTCCTGATTGGTGTATCATCATCATCATCGTTGACTGCTAGTCCAGACAGGGTTGCGGTAGCAGTTGGGAGAGTAGAGAATCCCAGATGATCCTGTCCCCCGAAACTTCCTCCAGCTCATTCCCAGGGACCCCAAGCCGCTCCCAGGCCAACTTGGAGATATAATCCCTCTAGCAGGTCCTAGGACGACCCGGGGTCTTGTCCCAGTAGGCCCACCGGGAGGCGTCCAGGGGGCATCCAGATCAGATGCCCGATCCACCTCAGCTGGCTCCTCTCAGTGGGGAGGAGTAGCGGCTCTACTCCGAGCTCCTCCCGGATGACCGAGCTCCTCACTCTTGATTGGTGTATCTGTCCTTGAAATACTTTAGATTGACCGCCTCTTCCATGTAAATGTAAGCGATGTGTGATCTACAGTGGGTTTTGTGGTGCGGTGCAGTACAGTACTGGTCTCATTAGTTTGCGAACTAGCCAGACAAATGGCATTTGCTAAAAGTTTAGTTACCAGCGTAAAGGACCAGAACTGAGTAAAATGTGCCATTAACTGAGCTGAATTGGTGTATGGATCATCTCTGGATAACTATGGGATGCTGGATGAAAACTGAAGACATTTGTAAAGTGTACATGGGCTTGGAGTGACTTAAATCCTGACTTAGATAAAAGAACGGATACGCCATCACCCTGTACATTTGACTTGATTTTAAGCATGACGAGCCTGAAAACACTGGAACAAAAAAACGGCAATCTCTTTAGGCTCTCGCAGTGTACGTATCAGAAATGAGCCTGCCAATATGGCGGTACGATACCATTATGCAGTGCGATGTGATCTGCGTTACGAACCTTACAAAAAGGGCTTGTCCTTCTTAAAACTCAGAAAAATAAGAGACGGTCACTAAATATTTGCTAATACTTCTATATTTACTAAAACTTCAGCTGTATTAGCTGTTGTTAGCTAGCTGGCACATATGCTATATAGACCATTCAAGTTGTTTAGCCTCTTTGCTTTAAACGCTGGTTTCACTGCGTGTAGTGCTTCAGTTTTTTCTTTCAGACGTTTTTTTTTTTTTTTCCTATAATGAAAGGTTCAGCACTTGAGCCCATGTTGAACCTGACATATTTTACTTGTTTACTTTTGTACAGTGCAGTCCCTGCTGGAAAAAAATAACACAGACTAGAGAAATTCTGCGCTGGTCTAACTGGTTTACGCTGGCCTGGCGCTGGCCTGGTGCTGGCCTGGCGCTGGCGACCCGGCTTGGTCGTACTGGTTGTCCGTCTAAAACACAACATAAACTGAATTTGCTGATAACTAGCCATGCTGGTCTATGCTGCCTTTTCTAGGGATGTGTGGAGATAATAGTCTCACTACTAAAGACTCGAGTCTCGACTCTGACTCTCACCACAGAGACGTGAGAGTGGACTTGGATGAAGCAACTTATTGCTGTTGTCTCCAAAATAGTAACTTTACAGGAGAAGGAAAAAATATACTTTACCTTTAATGTAAGTCAATGGAACCAGAATCTTTTCCAAGTCATTTTGGGTCATTTCTTTTAGTCCATTTATCATGAAATTTACACACAATGTAAAGAGCAACAGGCTTTTTCAAAGTATGTCAAAAATTAAAAAAAACGACAAAAATAAGTTTTAGTCATTTTCTTATCACAATGTGCAGCATTTTGTAAATACTTTTTACATGTATTTATTCTCTGTAAGGGGATCCATCAGCCTGAAACCTCCGTGTGTAGCAGCTATACTGATCAGAAAAGCTATTCAGGTAGGGAACCTAAAGGTGGGCATCTTCAGCTTGGTCCATAAGTGGAGTTTGAGCTTTATATGGAGAAAAAATGTTTTATTACTTTTTTTTTTTTTTTTTTTTATGCTCTCAATGCAGACACTGACCGTAAACATTGAGACTAACATTGTATTTTAAAACATTTCGCATTGTACTTTTGTACAATTACTGCCATTATGCCAAATATAATACTGTAGTCTATGTTTATACATAGTGTGTTTTATACAGCATCAGTACCGAAACTCCAGTTTGAGGCAGCTTTGTGATGATTAAGACAGTTAGCACCGTGCAAATTGGTGGAGTATGAGCATTACTTGCCATTACTTGTTAGCTACATCAGTGCACTCGTTTGCTCCAACCCAGCTTGGGAGCGTTCTCTTGCTCTTGCTGAGTGATGAGCGAGGGGAAGGACATCAGGAAGTGAAGGTTATGACATACAAAATAGCACTGAGTGATTGATTGGCGTCTGCGGAGCAGCCGTTCGTTGTACTTGTCATCGTTTAATTGCCCCATTAATGCAGATCTGTATTCCATGCTTGTGTGTGAGGCTGTTGAGGCTGCTGGATTGAGACTGCAAACGTCACATTGGTCATTAGCACATACGGTTCACAAGAACAGAGGCCATATCATTGGCCTCCGGGACATATTGGAAGTATTCCAGTCAGCGTAATTCTCATTGTCACTGCTGCTCAGCCGTCTCAATTACCCCGATAATATGGCTCAATTGTTACATTTGCTTTGCCTTTCACTAGTACAGTCAAATAGGGATGAAGTTTTGAGAGATACAGCTGTAATAACCAACGCAGGAACCACAAGAACTTTTTATTTAGTGTGCTGACCAATTAGGTTGTGGAAAAATGGACAACATAATTCTGTTGGGTAAAAAAAAAAAAAATACATTTTTAAAAAACATTTTAGGCCTCTTCAGGAGACAGAACTAACCTAGAACTGCTACCAGGGGAATAGCATCAAATTTTAAAATATTAACACTGCTGTCCTTATATTTGAACCTTCTTCAGCTCCAGGCTTTCTTACAGTACCTCACGTACAGTCATGATGTCAGAGTGTGAACCTCTTTACTTAGCCAGTGAGCATTTTCTCATGACAGACAATTTATTTTATTTTTAGCTGTTAGCTCCATTGACCCCCCCCCCATATACAGTGGGGCAAAAAAGTATTGTCAGCCACTGATTGTGCAAGTTCTCCTACTTAGAAAGATGAGAGAGGTCTGTAATTTTCATCATAGGTTCACTTCAACTATGAGAGACAATATGAGAGAGAAAATCCAGGGAATCTCATTGTAGGATTTTTAAAGAATTTATTTGTAAATTATGGTGGAAAATAATTATTTGGTCACCCACAAACAAGCAAGATTTCTGGCTCTCACAGACCTGTAACTTCTTCTTTAAGAAGCTCTTCTGTCCTCCACGCCTTACCTGTATTAATGGCACCTGATTGACCTCGTAATCAGTATAAAAGACACCTGTCCACAGCCTCAAACAGTCAGACTCAACTCAACCATGGCCAAGACCAAAGAGCTGTCGAAGGACACCAGGGAGAAAATTGTAGACCTGCACCAGGCTGGGAAGAGTGAATCTACAGTTGGCAAGCAGGTTGGTGTGAATAAATCAACTGTGGGAGCAATTGTAAGAAAATGGAAGACATACAAGACCATTGATAATCTCCCTCGATCTGGGGCCCCACGCAAGATCTCATCCTGTGGGGTCAACATGATCATGAGAACGGTGAACAAAAATCTCAGAACTACACAGAGGGACCTGATGAATGACCTGCAGAGAGCTGGGACCAAAGTAACAAAGGCCTCCCTCAGTAACACACGACGCAGAGAGGGACTCAAATCCTGCAGAGCCAGGCGTGTCCCCCTGCTTAAGCCAGTACATGTCCAGGCCCGTCTGAAGTTTGCCAGAGAGCATATGGATGATCCAGAAGAGGACTGGGAGAATATCATGTGGTCAGATGAAACCAAAATAGAACTTTTTGGTAAAAACTCAACTCATCGTGTTTGGAGGAAGAAGAATGCTGAGTTGCATCCCAAGAACACCAAACCTACTGTGAAGCATGGGGGTGGAAACATCATGCTTTGGGGCTGTTTTTCTGCAAAGGGGACAGGACGACTGATCCGTGTTAAGGGAAGAATGAACGGGGCCGTGTATCGTGAGATTTTAAGCCAAAACCTCCTTCCATCAGTGAGAGCATTGAAGATGGAACGTGGCTGGGTCTTCCAGCATGACGATGATCCCAAACACACCTCTCGGGCAACGAAGGAGTGGCTCCGTAAAAAGCATTTCAAGGTCCTGGAGTGGCCTAGCCAGTCTCCAGACCTCAACCCCATAGAAAATTTGTGGAGGGAATTGAAAGTCTGTGTTGCCCAGCGACAGCCCCAAAACATCACTGCTCTAGAGGAGATCTGCAGGAGGAATGGGCCAAAATACCTGCTACAGTGCGCAAACCTGGTGAAGACTTGGAGGAAACGTTTGACTTCTGTCATTGCCAACATAGGTTGTTACAAAGTATTGAGTTGAACTTTTGTTATTGACCAAATACTTATTTTCCACCATAATTTACAAATATATTCTTTAAAAATCCTACAATGAGATTTCCTGGATTTTTTTTTTTTTTTTTCCTCATTTTGTCTCTCATAGTTGAGGTGTACCTTTGATGAAAATTACAGACCTCTCTCATCTTTCTAAGTAGGAGAACTTGCACAATCAGTGGCTGACAATATCCTTTTTTGCCCCACTGTATTTAAGAATTGCTCATTTAGTGTTGATTTTACTGAAACTGCTCAGCAAATGGCTTCTAGGATGTTGGAAGACGTATTAGCTGACCTGTCAACTTTTGAGTCTCGTGTATTGTTGGATAGTGTACTGGTTAACACCTCTACCTTCTACGCTGTAGACTGGGGTTCAATCCCCACCTGGGTAAACACCCTACACTAAACCAATAAGAGTCCTTGGGCAAGACTCCTAACACCACCTTCGCCTACTTGTGTGAAATGATCAAGCTGTAAGTCGCTCTGGATAAGAGCGTCAGCCAAATGCCGTAAATGTAAATGTGTTGAGTGGCATCAGAAGAGACACATTCCCAGCACTTTTGGCCAATAAAGTTCTATTCTAATAGTTTAACATTTGCACGCTTACATTCGTTTTAAAAGTTTGAAAACCACTAATAAAAAAAAAAGGAAACATGCAAACAAGTGAGCACATCTGCGACAGGGAATTAAATGTAAATGTGTCATTTTTCTGCTAATTGTAGTGCCCGATTCTGCTTATTTGCTGAAGTGAGCCAATTTACAGTATAGTATTATGGCAATATGTGGAAGTTCTCTGTAGAGAATTTTCACTTGGAAAAACAACAAAAACGTACTTTAACCACTTGCATATGTAAACGAGCTCTGTTCTGATTGGCTGACCTGTATTGCATCTCATTAAAAAAAAATCCTGCATTCACGAATGTGTTCATGGTTGTTTTCCCTGTTTTTCCAGGTCACGGCATGATTGTAGATGGAGGATCGCAGAATCATGACCACTGGGGGCGAAGACTGATGGCCTCCATGGCGGACAATGACACCCAGGAGAAGAACTGCACTGAGCCCGGTAGGAGAGGGAATGCCTTTACTATGCCATGCTAAAATTTCTTAAAATTACAGTCTGGACACATGAGACCTTCATTTTATCCCATTTTTATGCTGTTGTAGCCAAGACGAGTGGGTAGTGGGTTCATTGCTATTTTTATATGTTTAAGAAATTTTTTATGGTGCACTTTTGCTTTGAAAGGCATCATTTTCATCTGATGACTTGTCATGGAGAATCTGCCACTTGGTAGTGTCTTCTGAATTGGGCTGATACTAGAGAGCACTCCTGAGGGAAAGTCCAAAAACAGTGCATTTCTATGGAGCTTTTTTCTCAACACAGAAAGCATAAATATTTAAACCTCTTCAGCTCCAGGCTTTCTAACGGCACCTCCTGTACATCCATGATGTCCGTGAGTGTGAACCTCTACTCAGGCATTGAGCATTTCCTTATGAATGACTATAAATGTGTTTAACACCCCTTTTATTTTTTTAGCCATTTAGCTCCAGTCATCCCCACTACGTTCACAAATCACTCGCCTTTTGATGCTACGTGATGTTTTTGGTGTAATAACCTCTGAAGTCGTGGTATCATTGCCCTTTTAGGAACTCTAGGTCTAAGTCATTTTCCTCTATGGGGGGGAAAAATGAACCATGTCCTTGAAAATTGCAGCTTTTGCACCAGGTGGTAAACAAAAATGCAAGCCAACACTTGTGCGTCGTGACGTGACCTCATCAGACTGGCAGCCTCACCAACATCCCCCACAAAAACCAGCAAACTTTTTGAAATGTGGTTGTTAGTTGGCTGTACTGGTTTTAGGCCCACTCCCATTTCTTATTTGGACCCCTATCCCTTGTCACCTTGCCCCTTGGAATGGAGTTACAAGTAATAGTGGTTGAAATCTTCCTCTACGTAATGGAACAACCCTCAAAAAGAAAAGAACATCACATCATTACCAGGCTACTACCGGTGCTCTGTAGGCCACCTTGCCAGTCTGCAGTGACAGTGCCCCTAATTCTTGAGTGATATGAAGCTGAAGTCAACTATTCACCAGCCTCTCTCTCATTTAAGGTGGAACGAGAAATGTATCTAGCTAGCTACCAAGACATCTGCATATTTCTAGTGATTTTATGCTTGTTATGAAGAAAAGGATCATAATTCATTGAAACAACATTAAACTATGATAATACGATGGTTATTGTGATTTTTAACAGAGAGAAAAAAAAAACGTAAATTTTTCCTCTTTTCCCTCATAAGACTTTGTGTCTCTGAAAACCCCCCGTTTATAGGGACCTGTAGCCCCAACGCATCACCCTGCTCCTCTATCTCAACAACAATCAGGACACCCTACCCCTAGATGTGAATGCACAAAACAGAGGGCTAAATATGGTAGGAATAAGGGGTGAAATGGGATTGGGCCTTAGTCAGATTGAATAGCTAGTGTTCTATAATAGAGTTGTTATAAAATGTATATCTACATAAGTAAAGAGTTCCTAAAATGAGCTTAAGCCAATGATGGATGCATGACTTGAGGTCTTTAGGAAACTGATGTGCTTGGTTAGCATGAGGGAGGTACATTTTAGTGTGAATAGGAAATTGTAACACGTTTGTTTTCTGTACTGTGACGTATTTGTGAATGATGCATGGTATCAGTGAGGGTCTCTGGGTTAGCTGAGTGGTTTCTTGTTATAATGGGCAGGAGAGAAATATTGGCTATATTGACTGTATTTAAGTTGCAAGATGTCACGTTTATGCAGTGTAGAAATAAGTTAAACTGTTAGACAATTAAACAATTCTTACCACAATCTAATGAGAAATATTGTGTGTGTGTGTGTGTGTGTGTGTGTGTGTGTGTGTATATGTATATATGTGTACGACAGAGCCTAGAAATAAAGACAACAGTTGTTTTAAGTTCTAATTGTGTACCTTAAATAAGTTTATCACTGGTGAAAGTATGTATTTGTACCTTTTCATAACCTAATGTTTGAAATCAGAACAATAAAGTAAAAAGCCTACAGGTGAGACAGGGTGTGTGGAGCCAATACAACCTATATAATAACAAATATAATATAATTTCTATGGATTGTGGTACAATTATGTTCCCTGGTTAAAGGTACTGAGATGTACCCTTGAGGGAACCACCCCAGTAACACCAGGGGTGCTGGCCCAGTGAGTAGTACCTTTATTTGTGAGAGTGTGTGAACTTGGTGGCTGCATCATTATTACCGTAGCTAGTCCATAAATGACATCTATCTGTGTTGAGTCTGTTGTTAGTTTTGGGTCGGTGTTCTCTAACGGTGCGAGAAAAGATGACCACGTTGTTGAGGGGAAACCGCACTGGACTGTGAGGAAAGCCGACCCTCTGCATGAGTTCAGATTGATTTAGTAATACATGCGTAACAGCAGCTGTGGCGCGGGTCTGAGGGGACGCATGGTAAGCGTGGTTCAAACTGAGGTAAAAGCATTTGGAGTAATTTGGAGTTAGTGACGCTGACCGTTATGCTTATGCGTACGTGAATGCATATGCCTCACGGCAGTCCATTACAGTCTGTGCAGGGAAACGGGGGATTTTTCATTAGGACTTTGTTTTGCTGCTTGTCAGGCCTCTCGCCGTTGCCTAAAGCTGCTGGCTTGTGAACTCAAGCAAAGTTTCAGGCAGCCGGTTTGATGTGTCCTGCTGTAACTTCGCTGTGCTCTTGAAGCATTTTTAATCCAGCTTAAGTCCAGCCAGGAGACGGCTGATGTGCCGGCGCTCTTTTAGCCTCTCTGAAGTTACATCTGTGTTAATTTGGGCTGCGGAAGCATTTGCATTAATTTCAGCTCTTTGCATTAGAGACGTTTTTAACTTTGCTGATATCATTTTTGAGCTTAAGTCGTAAGCAAATTTGTTTTCGGAACTGTTTGAGATACTGAAGTGATTTAAGTGCTAAATGCATAATTCTTCATAATACATTTCATTAAAGAGCTGATATGCTACATTTTTCTTGTTTGGTCCCCTTTTAACGTTTATGGTACAATATTATGTACAAAAAATGGTTATTCATTTTTACATGAAGTTTTCCAACCTCTTATCCCTTTGAATGGAACCGGTTACTGTTTAATTCAAAGAGATAATGTTACTGTGCCTTTAAGACTGATATGCAGTGAAGCACTGTTCTGATTGGCTGTGCCTCATTGTAAAGAGTAAAATTGGGTAAACATGCACAACAAAGTAAAAATATAAACAGAAAAATTTAAATGATCAAACAAAATAAAGTTAAATGACAACCATATTTGAATTAATAACTAGTTTAAAAATATCCTTTTTTTAAAAGTGATTATTAAAAATGTGAATTAAATGTTTTGATTTGACATATAAAAGTATTTGGGTTGTAAATATTTTTGAAACATTAACAATTTACACAGTACATTGTTTGTTTTATTTAGAGAGCCTATATGATATCGTTAGAAAAATAGACTTTCCTCAATTTTAAAGATTTTGATATAGCAAAAAAAATTGTTTCAAAATGTACCGTCCACTTCTCAGTTCATAAATGGGAAGCTAAGAAACACAGCCTGTTTTAAATTAATTGTTTTTGTGATCTCATGAACATCACTGTGTGTGTGTGTGTGTGTGTGTGTGTGTGTGTGTGTGTGTGTGTGTGTGTGTGTGTGTGTGTGTGTGTGTGTGTGTGTCCGCCAGTTCAGTCTACAGTAGTTTAGCCCACTGATGCTCCACTTATCCAGAATGTTTCAGCCTTTCAAATGAAACACTACCGGACAGCCAATCAGAACAGAGCTAATTTGTTTATCAGTCTTAAAGGTGCAGTAGAAACACCCTGTTTAATTTTAGGGGGTAATAAGGTTGAAAAACGGTCATGTAAAAATGAATTATGACTTTTTTTGGGCGCACAAATCCACACACAGGTCATAAAAGGACCTAAAAGGGAAACAAGAAAGTGTAGGGTATAGACCTTTTTAATTAAAAAAAATAAAAAAAAGGAAAATAACTTTCATGATGTGGATCATTCCAAAGTGGTATTCAACAAATTCAACATTCAAATTCAGTGTGAACTGAATATTCAAATGAAAATCGGTTGAATTTTTTTCAGTCATTTCTGAAAGTTAGTACTAAATGTGCTGCATATGAAGAACATTCCTTTCATATTTTGGACTTGTCGCGGTTTGATGGCATTCTTATGAAATGCCTGTGAAGTGAAACTTGGATTCTACCTCCGCAGAGAAATTCCTCATTTTCTCCTTCCGTGTTTGTGCGTTCGGTCTCAGCGTTGGGCCACAGATGATTTTAGCTCTCCGCTGCGTCTGGCTTTGCTGCTCAGAGTTACTCTGTGTACCCCATTAACTTTTCAAGCTCTCCTGAAGAGTGCCAGTTGACAAGATTACACAATCGAAATCTTGCCTGTAATCTCTTGGGATAACCTTTTTTTCTCTCTCTCTCTCTCTCTCTCTCGCTCTCTCGCTCTCTCGCTCTCTCGCTCTCGCTCTCTCGCTCTCTCGCTCTCTCGCTCTCCGCGCTCTCTCTCTCTCTCTCTCTCTCTCTCTCTCTCTCTCTCTCTCTCTCTCTCTCTCTCTCTCTCTCTCTCTCTCTCTCTCTCTCTCTCTCTCTCTCTCTCTCTCTCTCTCTCTCTCTCTCTCTCTCTCCTTTCCCTGCTGAGAAGTCATGCAGACTGCACTTCTTCTCTACGCTCTTTTCTTCCTCTGCCTTATGCCGCCTACTTCTGCTGTATAGGCAAGATACGATTCATAGCTTAAATCAGGCCTTTTCCATAATGCCTGGCTCATTAGGGGAAGCTCTTTTTCCAGGAATAGACTCTGAATTGCCTCCTACCTTTTGCTTTTTTTTTTTTCTCAGTGTTGCATCTGAAGCAGGGGGTCATGGCCAGAAATTTATTATAGGGCATACTGATTACAAACTAGGGGGGCTGGCTGGCTAGGTAACAAGCAATATGTTCCAGAGATACAATAAGTAACATGAATCTAATAAAGCACTGCACTGACAGAAAGGGGGTCACTAGCTGTTCAGCACAATCAGTCAAATAATCATAATTATGCTACAAAATTTAGTTCAGACGTAGCAGCAGCATTCCAATACAGTGCGAGTGCTCTGACCTCACTCACCTTATTTTCCTCATAAAACTGCAGTACAGATTGAACAAATCAAAATAATGAACTGAAATTAATATTTAGCAGTGTTAGATCTCAGATCGGCAACAATAAATGGTCTTAAACGCTGGAGTTAATGAATAACTGCTAATCCACCCTTTAACACTGAAGATTGGCGCACAGACTGCTGGTCACCATAGCAACGCAGACAACAGTCTCGCCTAGCTAGCAATAGGAATTTCCAAAATAGGAAAGAGAAAGATTTAAGACGAATATCAATAATTTAGAGAGGAATGGAGTTATCTGTTTAAAATCACTCCAGCTTGTTTCCTGATTGTGTTTAATCTGCAGCAAACAAACTGTGAAACACTAAAGTCACGAAGCTGAAGTCCGTTTCTCACATGTGCGCGTCCTGCTGCGCCATTTAAGGGGGAATAGGAAAATTTGAATAAGAAACTGGAAATTGAGACGCAACTGCAGCCTCATCATAAAAAATCAAATGTTGAGAGATTTTACATAAAACAGTTGTAGCTATGCTCCTGATTAACAGCTGATATAGAGCTCAAATGGGAGCTTTCCCAAAATTCTTTATTGAACAGGTTACCCAGGGCCAACCAATTCCCCAGCATGCAGATGTGCTGTTAATCATACACCACATGCAAATACAATGGACCGTATTACAGAGTCCACTGTAATACAGTATATCGATGAGAACGCTCACTTTGATTAGATCTCCTTACTCAGTAATAAAACCAAAAATCTATGTAAAGCCTGGGTTCAGAGTTTCGTGCTTTTTGGAACACAATGCGTGTGGAATTGTTCCCAGGCTCTGTGCGTTCGTGTGTACGGGTGGTATTATGTAAGGCCTTTCTTCTGCCATGTGTTCCTCACGTCCCTAATGGTTCTAAACAAGGCCAGATTTTAACAGGCAGACAGACAGCAGTGGTGGCTCTGCGTAACGGGGCCTCCGCTGCCGTGCGCTTTTAGCTTTGTTTGTTGTGTACGCAAGTTTTTTGCCCTCATTACATAAAAGATCACATTTTGAGAGGAGTTTTATTCATTTATTCATTTACTGCACTTAAATGAAGGCGAGCGATTTATTTGAAATAATGTTAACATCACACAGTATGCTGACATGCAATAGTTCCGTTTGTTCATGTTGAAGGAGAAGAAAGGAGGGCCTCTGGGATGCAGGCAAAATCGCTTCATGACTCCGAAGGACTGTTTGTGTTCCTTATTGATCCGTTCTGTTCAGAGGAGTAAACCGCCTCCACGTCGAGTGCAGTGAAATAGCAGCTTCGTTTTTTTTTATTAAGGACAGTGTGATGCAAAGGCTGCTGAACAAGGCCTGCTTTAAATTCTGCAGTGCATTTAATTGCAGGAAGCAGTTTAAAAAAACTGACCATTTAAAGAGCCTGGAAAAAGACTTTTCCTGACGTGTGTGTGTGTGTGTGTGTTTTTTAATGAAGGTTTCAAAATCTGCTGTTCACTCTCCAGTTTTTATATGAAAACTAAGCTGAACCAGCCTGGTTGAATCCATTGTTTATGCGATGTCAATAAATACATTTACATATATGCACCTGTTCAGCCTACAGCAGTTTAGCTCCACCCACTCACTCTGAATTCCAGTGCCCTATGTTCCCAGTGCCCTATGTTCCCAAGCAATACATTTGCGTACCTCTTTGACATAATTAGCAAAAAAGGAGAAAAGTTGGTATGATTCATGTTCATCAATCGTACCTTTTAGGAATTTTAGCTCAACTAGTTATTTGCTTAATATTACTATACTATGACATTAGTTATGTTCAAACTGCGCTTTATGTAGTAGACCACTCCACCATTACTTTATACTGCTAGGTTGCTATTTAGTAAGCTATGGTCTACACAACTCATAACATCAAAGGGCAGTACAACCTGCAGAACCCACACAAAGCAATTAGACAGTATTGCTTATCAATGCTTTAGTCTTAGACTTCTCAGAGTACTGATAGTATTACAAAGTTGGCTGAACTAGCTAATTAGCTCACTTAGGCTAACAATGACCTTAAGAACCCTTTATGGGTTTTCTTAATGCTGGGGTGTCTGATTCTGGTCATGGAGATCTACCACCCTGCAGAGTTTAGCTCCAGCCCTGATTTAACACACTTGATCCAGGTAATAAAGGCTTTTGTGGGGATCTGAATATTAAAGGCAAGTGTATTGGATCTGTACTCTACAGGGTGGTAAAATTCCAGGATCAAGACTGAGCCTAATAAGATTCATGTATAAGATATGTGTATTTTTTTTTATATATATATATATATATATATATATATATATATATATATATATATATATATATATATATATATATATATATATATATATATATATATATATATATAAAAAATACACATCTTATACATGCATCTTATTAGGCTCAGTCTTGATCCTGGAATTTTACCACCCTGTAGAGTACAGATATATATATATATATATATATATATATATATATATGTATGTGTGTGTGTGTGTGTGTGTGTGTATATATATGTGTGTATATATACAGACAGAGAGAGAGACAGACAGAGAGAGAGACAGACAGAGAGAGAGACAGACAGAGAGAGAGACAGACAGAGAGAGAGACAGACAGAGAGAGAGACAGAATATGAATATAGGGCACTGGGAATGCAGGACCATGGGAATGCAGAGCTCAGAATGTAGGGCCCTGGGAACACAGAGCTTAGGGAGCATACAGCACTGGGAATACAGGGCCCTGGGTATACAGAGCTCTAAGAGTACAGGGCCATGGGAGTGTAAAACTTTAGGAACGTAGGGCCCTGGGAATGTAGGGCTCTAGAAACATGTATGCTTATGTGGAATCTGGACTGAGAACCTAAGGCGTAAGAAAAAGGCCATCTAACTTTGATTAGCATTTATGTTCAGTGTTTCAGCGTTGCTCTGCCACATTATCATTATAAACTGTCTTTAGCTTTGATTTATTTTTAGCTGTGTCATTTCCAGTGATCAGTCAGGCCAAGGTTTTTGAAAGATTTCCCGCTAACTAAGCCGCCTTTTCTAGGCCTCGCTCATATTTCATTCCCCTGCTGCCCCGCATGACTCTGGCTTCTTACGGGTCTGAATGTACTTTATTAAGTGCGGGTCAAGGTGGTCCTTGTAATAGTTTTTATAGCAGTTGACTTTCTTTTGTTGCCATCTTCTTGGCAGGGCTGTAACATTCTGCAAAAGGACAAAGGGTTTTGTTTTTTGGCTCAGGAGGGCACTGATGATATGGAATGTTCAGAATATAGCTGTATGCTTATGGGCTATTAGGGCAGACACTTTTCACAGTAAGGTAAAGGTTTAAGCACAGCTGTGGTTTCTGTGCAGTACTAATCCTCAGGGATTTCTTCCCTACCACACCGGGGCTGAGAGACTGCATCACAGTAATCTGATGAAGGGAGAGGATGTGCATTTTTGTCCTCATGTCCGTGGAAGACCAGAGTGGTAACTAGTTCCATTTACATGTGCCGGAGTAAAAATATCCAGGATTTGTACTTTTCTGATTATTTTCAAATTCTGAAGGATGCGGCCGGATGATTACTTGATTAAACTCCATAAAAAAATGTACCTGATGCTCTCTTTAAATCAGCAATCATTATGCATATTGTAAAATCTATTACTTTCCTTACTTACAGTAAGAAACAGTCATTATTTCATTGAAGTACTTGAGGACAGGATTAGGCTACTCTAGGTCCATTGAAAATTGTCACGTCATCACAATGTCTCGACCAGCTCTGCTTAAGTGCACATAAAGCTGCTTATCCTACTCAGCGTATTATCATGCTACACACACTCACTGGCTGCTTTATCAGAAACCCCTCTCTTATAGCTCCACCTTGCTGGTGTTCAGTTAGAGACTGTAGCTCATCTGTTGATGTGCAGTTTATATTGTCCATCCTCTAATCCTTAATCAGTGGTTCGTTTCTAACCACAGAGCTGCTCTTGTCTGGATATTTTTGGGTGGTGGGCACTCTTAACCTAGCAGTAACACTGACGTGTGTAACAACTCCAGCAGCTGTGTCTGATACACTCGTACCAGCACCGCACACATTACCATGTCAGCGTAACTGCTGTGCTGAGAGTGGAGCACCACTAAACCAGTATCTGGACAGCAGCATTCATGTGGTCACAAACTGACAAATGAATGTCTTTGTACACTGTGAAGTGCCATCCAAGCATTTGGCTGAATCTGAGAAGATAATGTAGTCCTATACATGGTGCTGGGTGGTAAAATGTTAACGATTATTATTGCAATATAACTTTTCTCAATGGAAATATAAGAAATGTTTGATAAATGTTCAATATAATGGACCATTCTCACATTTCCATGTTCTAGCGGAAGCACTGGTGGTGTTTTCTACTGCAAGGAAAGTGACACTATGACTGGCAACAAGACTGTGGAGGGGGATCAAAGAGTAAAATGGGTCACCAAATATACTTTAGCAGTGTCTGAAATGAGGAATTATCTATTGCCTGTTTGAGTGGAGGGATCGGCGATCTGTTCTCCTGTGACCAAGATTGAGCTCACCTCTATCCTAACATCCTATCAAGCTTTAGCAGTGTTAAGTCACGCCTGCTCCTCAGAACTACAGCGCTCAGTCATATTTTAGTATTAGTGCATTCCCGAGTAGCGACTGTGAAAGACTTCAGTGCTGTAATTCTGAGGAGCAGTTCATGCAAGTTACAGCCCTGATTAAACAGAATTAAACTGAGGAAGCTGTGAGGCATTGGAGAGTGGGAGAATGCCACCTTTCAGACATCTGCTAGCTGGTGTTTGAATACTGCGATGTGCTCCGCCCTGGATGCTGTAGGAGTGATGGCAGTAAGTCTGTGAACCATCACTGACGTATCAAGCCTGTTGATGTTTGCTGTTTGTGCCAAGCTGATGTTGTTGAGACACTAAACAGTTTAGCACTTGTAACCAGGTAGCCAACCGCTCGTCACTACACAACCAAAAACAATCCGTTTTCTTTCTTAAATTATGAATATTACAAAAACTGCAGTCGTGCTTTTTCCAGCTGGTAAAAACGGCTAAACAGCAACTTTCTCCCAGTCAACTCTGGAGCAAAAATTGGCCTTAATGTCGATGATTTGACATTCGTGATATCAACTGATATGAAATTTGTTTATTGGGATTTTGGCCATATCGCCCAGCTCTACCTATACAGTTCAGAATTCATCAGCAGCTAAATTATCATTAAATACAAGGGAATCAGTTCTACTGGCAGCTGTACATAAACACTATGATACTACCTCCACCATGCTTGACAGATAAGATGGTATGCTTTGGATGATGGATTAATATGGAGAAGGGAAGCCACTGCCCATCATTCTTGTGCAAGTTGATCTGTCAAAAAGATGTTATTCAAGAACTTTATTCTTCTTGCTGGAATTACCAGCAAGATTCCAAACAGAGCACTTAAAATCACCTCTAGATCTTTTATCAGTTAATAAGTAAATGAGTGGGGTGAATTAGCCTTGGGAAAACTGAGCAGCTAATTGTCCAAGTACTTTTAACCCCGTAAAAATATAATCATGCCATTCAATATTTAAATAATTTTTTTTTTTTTTTTTTTTTATAGTTTGAAAAAAGTTGTGATTTATATCCTGTATAATTCTGCATGGCCATAAGTTTTAGTGTTAAAATAACTTTTTTTTTTTTTTTTTTTTAGCAGCCTATGTATAATCCAACAAGTAGTATGTTTTATTGTGACAGAGCACACATTTTACCAAAATAAAATATTTTAAATATGTATATTGTATAAATATCCAGATTTATAGTTAGACAATGGATTTATAGTTAGTTCGGCTGTGAGTATCGGAGTATATTTAAGGATCAGGCATCAGTATTGGAAGGGGAAAAGTGATTGTGTCTTTTTCCTAAATCTTTCAGATCTAAGTTATGGGTTTAAAAGCATGCATTTGGGACAGACTCATGCATCACAGGCTATACATGTACTGTACACGGTGAGCTACTTTGCTTATCTAAAGTGGCTCAGAACATTTTACATAATGCAGCATAATGCAGCTCAATGACGAGGTAAATTAATTTAAAAAAATGCAGTTCACACTTGTGTTGATCAGACAGCCGTGTTGATTAGACTCCTGTAAACAAACCCCACCATACTAATAACTCCCTTGCCTGCATCTCAAGCAATTTTGGGTATAAGTGGCCTCCAGTGAGTTTGCATCAATACAGTCCTCACCTAAAAGCACAATTACCCCTTTACATGCCAAACCCTGTCCAGCCTTGCTGGCCTGCGCAAGTGAACACCTCAGGATCACAAATAAATCGTTATAAATCAAATAATGTTTGATCTATAGAAATAACTGCAGTGTTATTAACTAGTAGGTGGGGAGCTTAC
>NC_051214.1:46016458-46028958 GCF_015220715.1 Pygocentrus nattereri
TTTCATTTGAAGCTTTCATAAATCAGATGCAGAGTAGTTCATACATTGTTAAAGGTGGTCAAATCCCGCAGGCCCAGAACTGATCAATAAGTCTTAATATATACATCAGTAATTTTGACCAAAAATAATTTTGTTTACATAAACATGTTGATTTGAAACACCCAAAGAAACTCATCAGAACAGGTGACTGTTCAGGATACTCCCTACACACAATAAAGCACTGTGGTTTGACAGGGGGCTCATTTACATATTGAGTTTTACAAAAGCCAGTACTGTGATGTCATTTATCAACATACTGTACAGATCTGCTCTGTTCCACCACTCTTAAACTGTGAAGGAGTGATCTGATCTGGTTTGATTCATGACTAACGTCACTATAAGGACATCATTGCTGCTGTGACGGAGCAGAGAGAGTGAGCTGAAAACAGTTGGTGTGGTCTGTTGTCCATGTGGACGGGTTAAAGATCAGTGTTGTGTGGCAGCCTGTGCTGCAGGGAGAATTACAGAGTGGACGCAGCTTTACGGCTCTACGTACTCGGAATAGGACTGTACTCAATTTGGGCTGCAACAAATTTTCAAAAATATTTGACAATTTCTATAAAATATTCAGAAATGGAAAATACATTTGAATAACTGACACGTTTTCCAGCCACTTCTGTGTGGAAACAAACGTTTATCAAGCCCAGAACTTGCTTCCCACCAGCAGCGCATAGTTGCAGCCCTGCACACCTTGTGGACTCAGTGTGGACTCCTTGATTTGGCACAGCTTGTGAGACTCTCTCAGTTTAAGTCTAGGTTCAGTCCAGATAGGTGTCCTGCTTCTTCAGATGACTATGTAGCTAGCTAGCTGGCTCTCAGTCTGTTTGTTTGGGGCAGTCGTGGGCTGGGGGTTAGGGAACTGGCCCTGTGACCGGAAGGTTGTCAGTTCGATCCCCAGAGCCAACAGTCCATGACTGAGGTGTCCTTGAGCAAGACACCTAACCCCCAATTGCTCCCCAGGCGCCATGGATAGGGCTGCCCACCGCTCCGGGCAAGTGTGCTCACTGCCCCCTAGTGTGTATGTGGGGTTTCACTTCACGGATGGGTTAAATGCGGAGGTGGAATTTCCCCGTTTGTGGGATTAAAAACGTATCACTTACCATTGCGACTGTTCAGAACATTTCTCAATTCATAGCACAATACATCCTTCAACATATGTGCTCCCCATTGTGTAGTTCGAACTCATAGCTCATTCAAACAGAAATTTTGTGGAAGTCCGATTTGTCCCCTCTGATTTTGCCCTCTCAGTTTCTGATAGGAGGAACTTTGTCTAATAAGTCAAAAGAATCTCAAAAGAATGTTATTTTCTCTACATTTGGATTTCCACCCATGTTGAAACCTTTTCTGAACATCTTATACCTTTTTAGTAAGTCAAATCAATTTCATTTTCACATACGTCTTTATAACGTCGCAACCCAAACTGACCTTTCATGTCTTCTAACTGTACTTTATCATCCCTCCAGTTCTTTGGAGTGGTACCTCTGTTCCTAATCCTAACTCTGCTGTTTTAATAACAGATGCCATTCTATATTCTGCTCTGTTAAGTAATGGCTCACATACATTTGAAAGATTATCAGATTACAGATTAATTATGCTGCATTATGTTCTGGGACAGAATGAGAACAGAGTGATGAATGTAGTTTATCTGACCGTCTGCTGTGTGAGGAGCAAATGCAACAGATGTGATTTTCCTGGTATTAATCTGAAAATATCAGAATAACCAGAAAACTGAAATCACTGGTCATATTGATGATGAATTGATTCAACAAAAATGTTAAGTGTATGATATAAATTAAGTAATTTTAGATTAAGTAATATACTGTAATTATATACACGTTTTTGTAATCATTTCTTGTCAGATTTTTAAAAATTATTATTATTATTATTATTATTATTATTATTATTATTATTATTATTATTATTATTATTATTATTATTACTACCACCTCTAAGGTAAATGAGGCCATTCTTGATATAAATTGTATTAGATTTTATTTTATTAGGTTTTTCTGTGGTTTTTAGATCAACATTTATTTTAGATCAACATCAATTATTTAAAGATTCCTATTAATTATATAAAACCAGTACAGTTGTAGAGCAACAGCATCATGTTAGAATCATTTTATACCTTTTTATCCACAAACAAATTAGTTTCATTATATAAGTTTTTTTATAAACTTTTGTAAGGTGTACATGTAGAATCTCTTTCAGCTGTATATAATGTGTAGGTCTGACCGTGGATGTCTACAAATCTGACCCCTGTGTGTGCATTAAGAGTGAACAGTGATGTAACCGTTATTTATGTTCCTGACTTTTGCACAAAGTAGTTTATATACAAAGAATTGAGCTGTTGTCTTATTACTCCTGTGGGATTTGCTGTGAAGCATCAAAATTGGAAGTTGGTGAAGGGGGGCTTCAAAGTACGCAGAGAAACAGACAAAAGTGCTGCTATATGGTGAATTGGATGGATAAAATGGACAATGGCTGTAGATACAAAATAGTGGTCACTTTATTAGGTCCACCTGAGGATAAAATACCTCATGTAGGAGAAAACGAGTCCTAATCAGCTTTCAGTATGAGGCTGTTCACTCTCTCAGCTCATCTGATGAGGCAGCCTCTGTTACACCAAAGCTTACTGATGTCCTTCGGCTAATTTCGAAAAACAATTGAGATGGAAAAAGTGTATTAGTCTGCAGTCGTTGTGCATCAGTCTTTTTTTTTTTTTTTTAAACTGTATATCTGTTGATCCATTCATGAAATCTTAGTTACTTATCCAAATTAGTTGGAAAGCGCATTCCTAGTGTGAAGCTGACGGAGACCCCTTAAAGAGACTCCCTGTCTGTCTTGGCCTGCTTCCAAACAAACCACATGTTCCTTGCTGTATACCTTCTTTGGTATGAGTTTGGATGTGTTATCTTCTCTTCATGAGCTCTGAATTATAGAACAAAGTTTTATTTAGTTAAAATGAGCTTGAGGCGCCTTCAGTGCGTTTTATAAATGCACGAGTATATCGCGACATTTAATCAGTCACATTATATATCAAGGCATGTTTGATAAAAGGGGTAGGACACTTGAGGCCATATGTTAGTGGTTTCACTCTGCTTAGCATTGTAGGTTAATGCAGTATCTCACAGCCTTTCATGGCATATTGCTTTAAGATGGCAGATTTTTAGTCCACTGATTTTTACAGGATTAGTAGTAAATGAAGCCATTCAGAGTGTGAAATGGTGTGAAATGGTCTGTTCTAGACCAACTTTCAGAGTCCGAGTTGTTCACAGTGCTGGTGACGGGAACCAGATGTCCACTTCTAAAAGCTCTTTCATGGAAACTTGTTACCTTGCTTTATCCATTAATGGCGGAGGGGAACATGCAGGGTGTTGTACAAAAATTTCTCCCCAATGAAAACCTTTTTGTTCATTATCACTAATTTACCATCATCGAAATTCCATATTAAGACACATGTAGGTTCACTGGTGGTTCACTGGTAGTCATGGCCTCTGGTTTGTATCACCACCACAGTTAAGAACCTTTGGGGGCAGTCGTGGGCTGGAGGTTAGGGACCTGGCCCTGTAACTGGAAGGTTGCTGGTTTGATCGCCAGAGCCGACAGCACATGACTGAGGTGTCCTTGAGCAAGACACCTAACCCCCAACTGCTCCCTGTGCACCGTGGATAGAGCTGCCCAACACTCTGGGCAAATGTGCTCAATGCCCCCTTGTGTGTGGGTGTGTGTGCTCACTACTGTGTGTGTGGTGTTTCACTTCATGGATGGGTTAAATGCGGAGGTGGAATTTCCCCGTTTGTGGGATCAAAAAAGTATCACTTAACTTAAGAAATCCGAGTCTCTACAATCAACCGTTTCACAACAAACCGGCACAATTAATTGAATTTTGTAGAATTAAAAAAAAAAATCTAATTCTCCTTTAAAATATTACAAGAAACATAAACTGTAAGCTCAGCTGGGTCAGAGTCCAGCATAAAAATCATAAAATTTGCCCAACATTTTGTAAACTTTTAGTTTAGTGCCTAATGTGTCACTGGGAATGAGAAGAACTAGAGCTGCAAAAACAAAAAAATGAACAAAAGGTCTAAACACACCCTTAATTTTGAGTTTGGGTTTGTTGGGAAATCTTCCTAAAACCCCATCTAGCCAGCATAGGCTGCAGACTCTGAGGAGGGATTAGCAGGGAAAGAAAGGAGACAGAGGGAAGAGACAGATGAACAAACATGTTGGCGATAATTTCCTCTGCTCATCTCGGTGAGGTGTCCAAACAGAGACACATTTTTAGTCTCGCTTCATCCGAGATTCACCTCAGCTGCTTTAGACTTCCTCAAAATTCAGTACAAAACAAATGGCTAATGTAAAACATTCTGCCTGGACGTAAAGTTGGTCTTTATTTACAGAGTAGAGACGCAGAGATGTTGAGACAGATATCTGGAAAGGCCTCCGAGCTGCTGCTTTACTTTTAATGCATACAGTGCATCAGAAAATTGGAAGTCAGATTTCTAAAGTAGTCATTATTGAAAACGATTTTCTGGCTCTTATCCCGACTCTGAAGGGGCCGTGATGAATACTTTTCGTTCTCTCCTGAGATGACCTTTGTCTGAGGAGATGAGGATGGAAATTTGATGATGATGATGATGATGATTACTATTATTATTATTATTATTATTATTATTATTATTATTATTATTATTATTTTATTTTATTTTATTTTATTTTATTTTTTTTTAATATCAAATGGTTCCTGTATGGAAAAGTACATTTGTAAATGTGAAGTACTTTACAAACTTTTTTTTTCTAAGGTGTATTTCAATCACAACCATACATTTTTGACTATTTTTAAATGTTTAAGTACAGTTTACATAGTGATTCTTAATTTGTGAAGTCTTTAGAATTTTGTATAATTCAGCATAAATTTGACCTAAAGCTTTATCAGATTTTCACACAAGTCCTAATGGTATATAAAGAGAACCAAATTAATCAAATCAGACAAAAATATCTGACCTGGTCATCAAATTATTGAGGAAAATGATCCATTGTTACACATCTGTGAATGGTGAACATGGTGAATGTTTCTGGTAACTATTGATTAGTGCTGCACATTGGCTTGGTGGAATTTTAGCCTGTTCCTTCGTACAAAACATGGGTGGGAATCCCCCCATGAACTGCTTGCTTTAGGTCCTTCCACAACATTTCTATAGGATTAAGTTCCAGACTTTGACTTGCCCATTAACCGTTCTTCGGTAGAACGACGTGTGCTTAAGGTCATTGTTTTGCTGCATGACTTGCCTAACTTCTCTTGAGTTTCAGCTCACGGTCAGAGAGCTGTAGAATTGGATGTTGTAATTCAGAGTTCATTGGTCCAACAATGATTGCAAGCCGTCCTGGGCCTGATGCAGCAAAACAGGTCCAAGCCATGATACTACCACCACTGTGCTTCACTGATGGGTTAAAGTTTTTATGCTGGAATGTTTTCTTTCTCCAAACATAACGCTTCTCATTAAAAAAACAAATCTATTTTGGTATCATCCATCTACAAAACACTGCTCAAACGACCTTCTGGTTTATCCATGTGATCTTGAGCAAACTGCAGATGGGCAGCAATGTTTTATTTGGGAGAGCAGTGTATTTTCCTTCCAACCCTGCTGTTCAGTGTTCTCCTGATGGTGGACTCATTAACATTAGCACTATGACACAGGCCTTTAGATACTTAGAAGTTACCTTGGGTTCCTGGGTTGTGACCTTGCAGGCTATTACACGCCTTACTCTTGGTGTCATCTTTATTAGTTGACCGCTCCTGAGGTGCGTAACAGTGGTCTTCAGTTCCCTCCATTTGTACACAGTCTGGCTGACTGTGGATTGGTGGTTTTGTCACCTTTTTCAGCTGAGCATCAACAGCTCTTCTTCTGAGGTCCTCAGAAAGCTCCTTTGTTCATGCCACAATACACTTCCACAAGCGTGTGGAAGATCAGACTGTGATGGATCCCTGTTCTTTAAATAAAACAGGGTGGTCACTCGCACCTGACCGCCATCCCATTGACTGAAAACACCAGACTCTAAATTCACCTTCAAATTATCTCCTAATCCTAAAGGTTTACATACTTTTCTCACTCAGATACGTAAAACTTGCATCGTTTTCCTTAATAATGAAAAGATTTTTCTCACATTGTTTTTTTTTTTTTTTCTTCATGTTTTATTTAGTTCTCTTTATCTACTATTAGGAGTTGTGACAGTCTGAAGTTTTGGGTCAAATTTATTTATTTAGAAATACGGAAAATTCTTAAGGGTTCACACATTTTCAAGCGTGGCTGTCTTTTCCATTGGGTTTGCACCAGGAGTGCGCAAACTTTTTATCTGGGTGTGGGGCTGAGGGCAGAGGGTCAAAAGACAAAACGGTGTACAACGTTTTAAGTGTTGTATTACTAAAAATAACATTTGGCTACTAAAATACTTCAAAATGCAGTTTTAAAAGTAAAATAACTATTTAATAAGTATCCAGTAAAAAAATAAAGATAAATAAGTAGCCAGTAGTATGTGTTTGTTTTCCTAGACTAAAGTCAATTTTAGTAGCCCAGTGGTCCCATTTAGTTCATTATTAGCCATGTGGCATTTCAGTTAAAGGATGTGTCCTAAATCTTGAACTGACCCTGATGTTTACTGTGTGAAAAACAAGGCTGCAGAAGTGTGTGTGACTCTGAGTCAGAAGCTAATGGCTAAATGGCTGCTTGTTGGAATGTGTTGAGTAAGGCTGGGCTGACCGACCTGAACACTGACCTGCTCTGGTGAAGCACAGCTGAGCTTCAGTGAAGACGATACCAGCTCTAATTCGCCACTCTCACTACATGCCACTCGCATTTCTCAAGTTACGTAGAAGCATCGACGCCTCACATGATCAAGGTTGATTCGTGGGATTCACCGTTTAGAGGAATGTTTACATGATTTAGGTGTGTTCTGTAGATGAGTATGCTGAAACAAGGCTGTACTGAGGGTGAAGGTAGTCTAAATATTATTAATATAATATTATTAAAGTGGTAAAATAATAGCTTTTATAACATTGGCCCAATTCATAGCCCATAACTTCTCAGAGGAGTAGAGCTGATTTAGGATCAGATTCCACTCTGATATGTGACTGACCAGATCAGAGATGTCTAATTTAACAAAGATTACTTGTCAGCTCACAAAAGATCTATAAAAAAGATTTAAAATCATTTGAACGTGGTGAAGGCAACAAGTGCTTGTTTTAGAGTGGAGTTTTATTTTTTATGTTTTGTTCATATTTTTTTAAAAAAAACAGCATTTCTATTTAAGCAATTTGAGCATTTGAGTTGTTCTCCAGCTGTGGGCAGCTTTGGGGGCGTGTTGCTAAAAGCAGGTTGAGGTGCAAGGAGTGGAAAGTGTGTGCGAAATAACATTAATCTGTGCCAAATGTTAATATTGACCCGTTTTATTGTCCAAACGATATCAGCTGGGCTCTACGTTTAAGCTCTGCTTTAAATAATCAGTAAAGTTCTGTAGTTTGTTTTGTGCTTTATTGATATAGAAATTATACCCTTTGATGTCCCAGCACTTGTGGAGTCTCTGCAGTCTTTCCTCCATGTAACATGTTACCCGTGCCTGTCTCAGGTTCCTGAGGTGGTGAGACACTCGCGCAGCATGTATGATGAGCTCTGGTTAACGATGCTGTTGGCTGGACTGGTGCAGAAGTCACCTTGACCTGCTTGATGCATTAATCTATACGGTGTTATTCTTAGAGCGGCATCCGAGGCGCCGTCACCACCACCTCACGTTTGTGCATGTACGGTCCATTTCAGGTTGTTGTTGTGGGGTTATGGTTTTTTTTTTTTTTGGTGTTCTAACTTGATACTGACCTTTTTAGACTGTGCATGAATCTTTCTTGAATCTCACTTCCCTGTCAATGTGGCCTATAAACTGCAAAAACGACCTGTTTTGAATTCCTAATGGTTGTGACATCACAAGCAAGATCACATTTACGTACACCTGCCTACCCCACCTCTAATTAATGTGCAGTATCTGCTGCTGACCGATTGGTACAAGTGCAATACATATGCAAGTTCTGTGCAATATCTATAATCATTACTGTGCAATATCTACAGTTTCTGTGTGATATCCAGTCATTACCTGCTCAGCTCATTACAGCTGCATGCATAAACTGTAAATTTGTACAGTTTCTTAATTCTATTTTTATTTTTTATATTTCTGCTAACAGACACCTTGTTTGTTTATTTATTTATTTATTTATTTATTTATTTATTTATTAATTTCTATAGTATATCTTATATTTAGTATTTTGTATGATGCACATCTTTGTCTACTTACTGCTCTTTATCTGCTGACTGTGTGTTCTGCTGTAACAGTGCAAATTTCCCCCAGTGGGATAATAAAAGTCTATCTTATCTTCTCTTAATTCGCTGGTTGAGTTGTTAGCACCTGTCAAAGTGGTTTGATGTGAAATGGTTCATCATGGAGAAACTTACTGTCTCAGATTTCTTTCCAGTGGTGGTGATGATGGGAACCAGGGGTCGCCTTGGCTACAACGCCCTGTCCATTTACTGTCCAAAACCACTGGTTTTATATGAAATGTTTGGGGACTATTTTGCCTCACAACACCCTGCATGTATCCCTCTGCTGTGAATGGATTAAAATAAAGAACACTTTAAGCTAATTTAAGCTCAAAGGCAAAACCTTATTGCAGAACTATAGTGATTAGTCTCTCAGTCATCAAGCAAAGTATTCCTGAACATATCATGTAATAACTTTCTGTGAGGGGGGCTTTTATATGTGGATGTCTGGTTCTTATCACCACCGCTGTGAACAGTTCTGACTCTGTTTCTTTGGAACAGAGCATTTCACACCAAACCACTCTGAATATCTATTTACATGCTAATGATTTAATTATAATTAGGCTTCAGCTTCATCTGAATACTATAAAATAGCATGTGCTCAAAGCTGCATTTGCAAATAGTGATTTCGATATAAAAATTATTAATCGGTCAGTCCCAATTCTATGAATTTGGAGAGGTTGGAAGAACTACGCAAATGTTATAAATCGACTAGAAGTGAACTTCAGGGGGATACAAATAAATACAAGAAAAAACTTGAGACTTGGGCGTTGATCAAGTCTTTTGATGCTTGCTTTTCCCTTTATGCTCTGTCTCTCTTCAGGTTTCCATGGAAATATTTCACAAATTTTAAGCAAATTTCCAAAAAGTTGGTAAAAGCAAATGTGAATTAGCCAGTGTTTTGTGTCCTCTACTGTTTTGTGGAAATTCCTGAAGGTGACATAACTTGCTTTAGTTGTGTGGCATAAGAAAATCAATGTGCAGAGCATATACAGTTAGAAGAAATCAAAACTTTTCTTTGTAGAGCAAACATCTGGCGGAGCAAAGAAAGTAGTCTAATAAGGGCTGAAGTTACTGTCCCACTTCACCCCTGCAAACACCACCGGGGCAACAGTTCTGCTAGAATCCAGTACAAAACTAGACTTTTCCACCTCATCCAAGCTTAAATTTATCCCTTTTGTTTCATTTCTGGCCTTTCCATCTAGCTTTTAATGCAGGGTAGAAAGCCTTACATACAGTGGCAACTCCACAGCCTTTATAACATGTGCTTTGCTCTTAACCTCTAGGCTCCTTTAATAACATTATAAAGCCACCAGTAAAACTGCACTGCACATCAATAGATTCAAACATTTAATAAATCCATATAGAAAGCATGAGTAAGATCATAGTACCGGTTGAGGAGGGGCCAGTTAATAAGTCTGGATCTAGTCCACACACTTTAAGGAAAGCATGGAATGAAAGCAAAAGCTTTGCTTGTCTCCTCAGTCGGTCTGACGTGTGTATTTTGGCTCTGCAGGTTCAAAGTGCTGAGGACCACATCTCCTTTTAAAATTCCCATCACTGTCCTTCATTAATAAATCATCAGCTCTTTTGCCGCTGACTCCGTTATCTGAAAAGTAAATGCACTAATAGTTTTATATACATTCCGCTCTTATTCACAGGCTGTTTGGCATCACCGCATGAAAGTACGACCAAATGAGTCGCATAATCACTCACCATATTCATAAAGTGATCATTTGGACAAAAGTCAAATTTACACTGCCCTCTCCTGTACTGTAGATGTAGTCGATCAGCCGAGACGTGGTTGGTGCCTGAAAGTTGCTTCTTTAGTTTTGACACTTGAGCTATGAGGCTATTGCAGCTAACAAGTAATGGAAGCTGTGTGTGTGTATATATAATACACACACACACACACACACACACACACACACACACACACACACACACACACACACACACACAATTAATTAATTAATTAATTAATTAACCACCACTGCAAATGTTCTAAACATGCCCACTCACCTCCCACAGTGCTGCAGTACACTAGGAAAGCTTAAGAAAACCCCCATCTGATGGTGGGATGAAATTGTGAATAATTGCGAACATTGAGGTCCGATAGGATGGCTTTGGAATGTGTTGTTGTTGGTGTTGGTGTTGGTGTTTGTTGTTGTTGGTGTCACTTGCTGGCTGAAAGTCATGTCTGTTTTAGCCTCGTCATCATTGCGTTTCTTTATTACTGTGGTGAGGTTCCCAGTTATTGTCTAATGTAATTGTGCAGTGCTTGCTGGGTATTGTAGCGAGAAAACACTGAATAAAAACATGAATATTCATAAATACTACCCTGAAGTCCTTAGGTTCCTACTTAAGACTGGTGGTCATATCTGGCATGACCAAAATAGTGTTTGGCCAGAATCATGATGGGTTTCCTGGAAAAATTCATCCTGGTACCCCTGACTTTTGGAAGAATATTGCAGGCTTTGCAGGGAGACTCGCAGGGCATGTTCACCATATTTTACCGTGTTCTTGTTTTTTCAGTGCACAGCAATGCTGCTTCTTTTAGCTTTAACAAAAATGACACTGCTGCTTTAAGAGATATAGATACATTTAAGATTGTTAAGATAAGTTGGTGCAAAATTTGTATGATTGTTAAGATTAAGATAATTTAAAATGATTAAATATAGATATTAGTCCCTGGTTTTGTAAATGCCCGGCAACATTGAAAATGAAGGTTGCCCTCAATGTGCTTCCAAGTCAAAATAAAGGAAGGTTGATTGATTTAAACGATAGAAAGACAGTAGGTGCAGTCTGGGATGCAGATGAATACAGAGATGCGTTTAGGAGTACTTCTTCAAACCGTAAACTCGTTTCTGGCTTTAATGTGAGATTACAATTGTAATCTAATCAATTATTGCGTGTTTTATGCACTGAGAGGCTCTTTTTTTCCCCACAAACATCTAAAATGCTCGGCTACATTGAAAATGAGGGTTGCCCTCAATGTACTTCCGAGTCAAAATAAAGGTTGATTGATTGATTTGAAAATGGATTTGTATTGCCTGAACTACAACTACCATAAACACTAGAACTAAACCTGCATAGCAGCTCACACGACTGTGCTAGAGCAGTTGTGAAATGTTGTTTGATATTACACGCACCACAAAGTTCAAGGCTGTAATGTTAAATGTAGCCAAGTATGTAATGGATTTTCTCCAGCTCTCTAAAGCAGGTAGAGCTGCTTTAGGTAGAACTAAAGCTCTGTGGATCCTCTGTCTTTGCTAAAGCTTGAAGCTTACTTTTGCAGATGGAGATGAAGTCGTCAATCACCATTACAGGACCAATAAGAGCGCAACACTGTCAATTAGGACAGTATGCTGATGTGTTGATTTGCTGTTTTTAGAACTATGACTTTGTAGAAAGCTTGACATAGAGACATAATCTAGTTATCACGCGCTAATAGCATTTATGATGGCAGCCCCAGAACAAGATTTTGCTCATTTTTACACTCAACAGAGAAAATATCAGCTTTAATTGTGCACATGTTGTATGTAAATGTAGACATTTACTTTGTGAGTTTGTGCACAGAACAGTTCACAGATCAGTTCATATCAGCAAATAAATCAAGCTAAAGGTAAGCAAGCTTAGCTAAATTAGACACTTGATACCTCTCGGACGTTAGAAAGGAGGATACTTGTTGAAATATAAATGGGAAAGCTTGTAACACTTCACATGGCATCTGCTTGTGGAATGTCCTTTAAGAAGAAGAGCCAGTCAGCTTGTTGGTTCCATCACAAGCAGGAAAAAAACCTCTTTTTTTTTTTTTTTTTTTGAGATCCGTGCACGCACAGTAGCCCAAACAACCCGAAAACACTAGACACTACAAACTTTTTTGTCAGATTTTACCAATGATGCCCAGTATGCTTTGAAACGGTAATTAGGCCTTTAGTTTGACACATTTTGGTCTCTCTCCATTCAAAGAGAGAGGAGCCTGGTCTTGTAAGGCTGGAAACTGCCTGGTGGTGTTGCAAAGGTGGTGTTGCAAAGGTGGCAACCGAGTGTACAGACTAGAGTGTACAGACTTTACCATAAGGATTTCTGTAAATG